>NC_044928.1:26770853-26781354 GCF_003576645.1 Ipomoea triloba | reverse complement strand
GGGGGGGGGGGGGGGGGGGGGGGGGGGGGGGGGGGGGGGGGGGGGGGGGGGGGGGGGGGGGGGGGGGGGGGGGGGGGGGGGGGGGGGGGGGGGGGGGGGGGGGGGGGGGGGGGGGGGGGGGGGGGGGGGGGGGGGGGGGGGGGGGGGAGGAGGGTGTTGGAGAAGGGTCCATGTTTAGTAGGTAATTAGTAGCATAGCAGCATTAATGAAATGTGCATCACCCATTGGTTCTGTTCATGGATATTATTTGCTGGCTTGCTGTTGCTGAGTCTGCTCATCACTAAATGCTGATGTATATTCTTGAGGTCTATAAAACAGTTGAAGAAATGAGCTGATTTGAGATTACTTGAGTGGGGTTGGGCATTGCTTGTGATCTAATTAGTAGAGCTGTTCATGTTGCATTTTTGAAACATAGAGGCTATATCTTCTCTTGGAGCGCACTATTTTTATTCATGCAATCTTGTAATCACTAATCCCATGGCTTGAACTTGAAATTGCAGCCTTGAAAAAAGGACTGGGGGGCATGAACAAGTTGGAGACGGTGCTCAACATTTGGCACGCAGGGAAGTTGTTTTATGCCCTCTCTACATGGGGACTTGCTCTGGCAGGGTAAGGTTTTGACATTCTGAAGCTAAAATTCTCCATCTCCAGTTCCTTTTGTTAAAATTCACACTTAGATTCAAATGTCAGACAATGTCTTATGTCTATAAGACTTGCTTGAACCCCCTTTGAAAATTCAAGAATTTTCAAATATGTTAACCATGTTTTCTTGAACTTAGCATACACACCCCAAACACCATTTCCTTCATAACTAAAAGGATAATACTGAGGCCGGGGACTCATGTATGCTTACTGTTGCTTTTTCGCAGGTTGTACAGCACTCGCTCAGTTCTGAAACTTGCTGCTAAGGGGGTACATACAACCAGCAAAGTGGTTATGAGAGCCCTTTGAGCAAGCAAATTGGTATGTGTGCAAGTGTACAGTACGTTATGTTATTTAAACTCCCTTGTAAATACCATCAAGATTGTTCTTTCCTCAGAAATGGGTTCCTATTCCAGATGATTGTAATTTGTAAATGACAATTGGTGTTGTGACTATGCAATTTGAAGATAGTTGTGTGTCCAAATTTCCCATCTTTGTAAAATTGCAATCTGTGGTCCCTGGCAATTTGAAATAGAAGTGTTATTAATGGCTTTGAAACCTTGTTTTCCCGAGGATTGACCATTTGTGGTAAGGGGTACAGTGAGATCATCACAAATTATGTAATGTTCCTGGAGCAGGTTTGGTTACATTTGCTCTACACCTTGCGGGCAGCTGACTGCCAATCATAGATATTGGGGACCAAAATTTCTTTTCATATATCACTACAATTATGGCGCTTAGAACTTACATATACAGACTACAGAGTAGTAGTTATATTAGGGAATAATTGTTCTTTCCTTTCTGAAACTGTCTCTTTGAAAGAGCTGATCTTTCTAAGATGATCCTACTACGAGTTAAAAAAGAGGATAATGTCACGTTAAAATTGAATACTAAATTTATTGTGCTTTATAAAATAAGTGTTTGTTTTTAATATCAATAAATATGCACATGCTTATTGATATTTTGGGTCCTAAAGTCCTAAACCCACCACATAATTGAGTTATTAAAGTGAGAGGAATGTAAAGGAAGGAATTGGTATTGAAATCGAAAAGCCAAGTTGCGGGTACCATTTTGGCAAGGAATGTAATCATCACCAAGGGATTGTGTGTGTACACATTTTCTCTAGTCGTAGTATTGAAATTGAAAAGTCCATTTTGGCAAAGGAATTGCGGAACATGTCTACATAAACTTTCACCTCACTAACTTTAACTAATCAAATTGTTCACATCTTGCGTATTATCACTTGTCTAAATATGTCTCAGAGCGAAACACCTTGTATTCAGATGACAATGTAGTGACTTTCCTATATGAGAGGTCATAATATTGAGCCTCAATGAGAGCGAATTAACTTCTTTATGCTTCATCAGGTTGAAAAAGTATGTATGAACAATGTAATAGGGTTCACCCTATTTCTAGTCTATTTTGCTCCTCTACGCTTCATGCCTCCATTTCCAACTTGGTCACCCTTTCGCCTGCACCTCTAAACTGTAGTCCTTTAACTTCAACATGCCTCTAATCAATTCAATACTCCATTAGTTACGATGCCATGTGAGGAATTATAGCGCGCAAATGTTTACAAATATATTACATAATAAGTGTAAATTTTAAAATAAAATTTTAAATTGACATTTCATTATTTACATAATAATTTTTTATTAAGCATTTAAACATAAAACTCTATTTTATTCATGTATAGAAAACCCTATAATTTCTAATCTCTTATTATGGACTCTTAATCAACAATATTTATATTCTAATGTAAATTTATTATTAAAAAAATGGTATATAACTAAAATTCAATATTTAGTCTATATCGGAAGAGAATTACATAGTCCACTTAAAAATATATATATCAGCCCAGAAAATAAATTTGAGAGATTAAGATTTGGTTCTACTTCTATACGTAGTAGAACTGATATATGAAATGGATACCACCAAACTGAAACTTGTGTGACTGTGTCGACTTATTTTTGCATTTTCGCCCAAAACTGCAATAAGGTAAATGCCCTAGATTTTCCTGCATAATTAATTTGGGCATAAACTAATTTGAGTATGACTTTCATATTAAATTTCCGCAGTTGGAAGAGTTGGGTATTTGGAAATTGAAACTTTCCCTTATCGTCTTCTCCCCTTTTTTGGTGCTCTGCAAAACTCCGCAAAAGTACGCTGCTGGAAATAGTAGGAGTACAAGAATCAGAGGGAGTTTGAGCAAAAAGAAACACAGAACTCAATTAAGAAATCCGACACAAATGGGAGACGGCGGTAGAGGAGGTGGTGGAAATTCGGGAAATAGGCCGGAGTGGCTGCAACACTACGATCTTCTCGGGAAGATCGGTGAAGGAACGTACGGACTGGTGTTCCTGGCGAAGATCAAATCCAACGGCAACAAACCTATTGCAATCAAGAAGTTCAAGCAGTCCAAGGACGGAGACGGCGTCTCCCCTACCGCCATTCGCGAAATCATGGTTCCCTTGCCCCTTCTCTCTTCTTATTGCTGCTAGTGATTTTACCGTGCTTTGTGTTTGTGGAATTACCTAGTTAAAATTAAAATTCTTACGTTTATTAATTTGAGTAGCTGATATGAAAGGAATTCAATTAACTTCTTACAGTTATGAGTGTATCTGTATCTTTTCGGGAATGAATGAAATTGTTTTGATTTATATTAAAATTTTGAAATTTAAAGTGAATGCAAGGGATTTCTTTCCTTTCATTATCTTGTATAATTTGCTTCTTATTACCCTGAAATGATTTTGATCAATGTTTCTCCCTATTGCCTTGGATGATGAGTTTCTGTTCTTCTGACTATTCATGGGAAAGGATTCATCTTGTTCCAGCAGACCTATGTTATTGTAGTTTGGCGTTGGTTATGGAGTATAATTTTTGTAGTCTTGTTACTCAGTATTTAATTTTTTTAGCAGTCATTTGTGTAGCAGAGATTTTTATTTTTATTTTTATTTTTTGTTTCCAATTCATTTTAGTTATACTGATGAAACCAAAATTATGCAGTTGCTCCGGGAGATAACCCATGAGAATGTTGTAAAACTGGTGAATGTACACATCAACTCTGCAGATATGTCGCTGTACCTTGCTTTTGACTATGCAGAGCATGACCTTTATGTAAGTATATGCCTTTTTTTTTTTCTTTTTTTTTTAGAGTTCTGATACACATATTTTGTACTATTTGTATTTTGTACAGTGTAAAATTGCAGTAGTAACATTTGCACTATTTCATTTTCTATGGCAAATCACCCAATTGCACCTTTAGCCATTCATTTTAAAATATTAGTTTTATTACTCTAGGGTCCTAACTCCTAATCATTACAGAAAAATAGACAAAGGTTAGGTTGGAATATTCATTCCACATTTCCACTCCATGTTTTCTGCTTCCATTGGGGTGGATTCCACTTGAATTGGATGGCTGCTTGATGGTTTTAAGTTTTAAATGGTTAAGGATTATCCTAAGCTCTGGTTATAATTTTTAAATGGTTAAGGATTATCCTAAGCTCTGGTTAATAGGAGCCTAGGAGGTTGGCTTGCCAAGTTAAAAGGGAGGGTTTTGGAGGATGACAAATTAGGAACTTCACTGGTCTGTTTGTGGAATTTGTTCTGAGTGAAGAACACCCTCTATTAGTCTACATTTCAATATCTACTTTTTGTTCTAGTTGCTATTTCTCTTTGAATCTATTGCTGCACCTTGAGCACTTGAGTGGGTTGCCAACAGTTGAACCTATTTTCTTGTCTCTGATATACAATCATGTGAAGAACCTATTGTATCATTGCATCAGATTTGCTGTCTGGGTTTGTTATTGAGCTCCTGTGGATTGTTTACATTATTTTTCACTTGTAAAATCAGCATTGTTTTGACACTAATGTTAGTAAATATTTCCTATAAGTAAGAAATGTAGTTTCTTTACATGAGCTTCCTACAATGCACCATGTTGTTAAATGATACTGCCATACTGGAATAAAAAAGCTAGTTTCCTATTAACTAAATCTCGCTTCTTTTCTTCTTTTTTTTCCTCTGCAAAACATGTTTTGGTCATGACGTAAAATCTCTGCTTTAGGAAATAATAAGACATCATCGAGACAAGGTCAACCAGCCAATCAATAACTACACCATTAAGTCCTTGTTGTGGCAGCTGCTTAACGGTTTGAATTATCTTCATAGGTAGTACAAATTTATGATGCTCCTATGTTATGTTTATTCTTTATATCATACTAACTATTGAAGATATGAAACTTTGCTGCAGCAACTGGATTGTGCACAGAGATCTAAAGCCATCAAACATCTTGGTATGATTTAGACATTTCCGTCTGTATGTGGTATTTGTGCAACAGTTTTTATTTGCTTCTCTCTTTAACTTTTATTGCTACCTATAAATTCTGCTAAATGAACTTCAAAACCAGGTCATGGGTGAGGGAGAGGAGCAAGGAGTTGTAAAAATTGCTGATTTTGGTCTTGCAAGAATTTACCAGGCTCCTTTAAAGCCACTTGCTGACAATGGGGTAGGACAAATTTGCTAGTTTCCTGACCTGTACTTGATCAGGATCTTAATATGCATTTATTTATTAATTAAAGTATTTACATTTGTATGGTAACTATTATAAAATGTGTTAAGAAGAATTTAATCATGTGAATAGCCTACTGAATTTCTTTCTGTATGAAACATTTTGTGTGTGTGTGTTGAATTTCAGGAAGGCGTTTGGGAGCTTAGTTTTCTTAAATCTTCTTTATTTTAGCTGAATATGTACCCATTAAAACATTGTTTTGCAAATTTGTGCTGCTGTTCAAATGCTACTGACTTGTAACAATGTGATAGACTGATAGAATGGAAGGTTGGGCTTTGTGCATATACTAACAATTAGGTCAAGAGTTAAAGTCTTGAGAAAACAACTTTTCTGGAAACAGATGCAAGTTGTATATACATTTCTTCCTCATGCTCTACATGATGCAGGAGGCCTTATGCATGAACATGACCTTAATAATTTGCTCATATAAGCCTTTTGCTATGTAGAGTACTAAATCACTAGGCACTAGGTAGTCATTCCTTCTGTCACCTTGAACCTAACTCATTTAACATAGAGAGCATGTCACCTTGAAGTGGTATACTGCATATTGAAGCTCAATAAAGAATTAGGAATTCTAGATCCTCTTATGGTTTCCGAGAATCACTTAAATGAAATAATTTGTCTTCATCTGCTGCTTGGAAAACACACAGCTCTTGTGTGCAACCTTAATAATTTGATCGCATAACTACGTAAGCCTCTTGCTAAATCACTGTGCAGTCATGCCTTTCATCAACTTGAACCCAAATCATTTTACGTAGAAAGAATGCCACCATGATGTGTTATGCTGCATATTTATAACTTGATAAAGAATGGGGCATTCTAGATCCTCTTTTAGTTTTCTGGAATTAGTTAATTGAAATGATTTTGTTATCTGCCTGTCTTGATACCACATAGAGCTTTTGTGTTGAATTTTCACAACCATAGCTCCTTTATGGTTAAATTCATGCCTTGTAATTGAAGGCTGCACCTGCCATCTAAATTTGACATGGCGAAACTGGATGCCTTGTATAAAATGAAACATAAATTGATTTTCTGCTATTTTCTTAGCTTCAAGTGTTTGAAATGATTCAATTTCTTTAGTGTGTATGAAAATTGCATAGGTTTCAAAAGAAATGGTCACAAATCCCTCCTTGACTCCTTACTTCCCAAGTTCCCATTCTAAGTTATATATAAATTGAAACACTGTCTTCACTAGTTTGTGGCTTTGTGTTCTCTATGTTTTAAAGGGTCATAAGTGGAACAATTAATTGCAGGTTGTAGTGACAATTTGGTATCGTGCTCCTGAGTTACTCCTTGGGGCAAAGCACTATACAAGTGCAGTTGGTATGAACTATCATCCTTTAGATTACATAGAAGGAGATTATGTCTTTTTTCCTGATGAGGAGAATAATTCACTGTAATGGATTATTAGACATGTGGGCTGTTGGCTGCATTTTTGCTGAGCTTCTTACACTCAAGCCACTTTTTCAAGGGCAAGAAGTGAAAGGCCCACCTAACCCCTTTCAGGTATGATACTCTATCCTTTTTGTCTGTTTTTTGTTATGTACCTTTTGCTGAATGCATTGTTTCTATTGAATATATTATAAGACGAGAAATGTATGTTGTCCTTGATCGGTATATGGGTGTATCTTGAATTATCTTGATGTGGCTTGTTGGTTGTGCAGCTTGACCAACTTGACAAGATATTCAAGGTTCTAGGTAAATATCTTTTGAGATTCATCCTCATTGTTTGTCAGAGAGTGAAACTAACGCAACCTTGTACTATTTATGGTATCAGGCCATCCCACACCAGAAAAGTGGCCAATGCTTGTTAACCTTCCACACTGGCAATCTGATCAGCAACACATTCAAGCACACAAATAGTAGGTGCCTTTGTACTTGGTTGCTATATGATCTTAATATACCCATTTTAGTAATTTAAAAGCTTCTTTGGCTTCAGTTCATCTCATTTAAGGTTCTTCTCCTCTATACAGTGACAATCCTGCACTTAACAATGTTGTACACCTCTCTCCAAAAACTCCGGCATATGATCTCCTCTCTAAGATGCTTGAGTATGTGCCTCAGTCTTAAATCCAATTTTAGTTTAATTTCCTGTTTAAAATTTGATGTCTTTGCACTTGCCGTAATGCTGCCAAGCCCACATTAAATTTCAAATTCCTTTCACAGTTTTTTTTTTTTTTTTTTTTTTTTTTCACTTAAAATATTATCACTTCTGAGACATAATGAAAGAGTGCCTTCATTACCTCTGCAACTAACTTGCAGTGTATAGTTAACATTTTACCTCTTTTGTTGATGGATTCTTAGAGCAATTGAAAATAAGCTCTACTTTGAAATCTACCTTATGAATATTCTGAGATGGTTGACGAATTCAATGTGGATTTCTTATTGATGCTCCATGCTATGTATTCCTCAACCTCACTTGGAAGATTTCTCTGACCAAATCTAATTACTTTGCCAAAAAAAAAAAAAAGAATCACTAGATGACATTGGTAAATTTTCTTAGAATCAATGGTGCCTACTTGGTGATTCAATTTGATTCCACTCTATTTTTCTTAGTTGTACATTCACAATGTCCTATGCCATTATGGTAAGGTTGTTTATCCTTCTTTACCATTCCTCACTTTTTCTTTTAGATACTATTACTAATTACAGTGTTTTATTGGCCCTGCTTTGTAACTATAGATTTTAACTTCAAAAAAGTTGTATTTATCTCTTCTTGGATCTACTTCTGAGTATACTGTGAACTTTCTTTTCTATCCTCAATCTCTATGCTTGTTCAATTAGGACACCTAAGATAGAATGGATAAGTTAATGTGTGCTTAAAACAACTTTATAATATATTTCTGTTGTGGTTTGTATTTACATGGACTCACAGTTTTTCAATGACTGTATGTCTAGATATGATCCTCACAAGCGAATTACAGCAGCACAGGCTCTTGAGCATGAGTATGGATGGATTCCCTCTCCCTCTATTCTTTACATAGAAAAGGGGTTTATGTGGATATTATTTTGTTTTTATATTTTGGAAATTTGCTTGTGGTGTATTTAAGTATTCACATTCATTTTCTTTCTGGCTTGTAGTTATTTTCGGTTGGAGCCTCTACCAGGCCGTAAGTAAGTACTTATTTTTTTGTCATTTGATATCCTTTTGTGTTTTTAGAAATTCCATTCAGACAGAGTTTAATATCCTCCCTTCTGTTTCACTCCTAAATTTTTCTGTATGCTTTGCCGTCACATTATTGCTTGTTTCAATTTTTTATTTCACCATCTCCCTACTGACTTCACCAAATGTACATACAAAAGTCTTGCAATGTCTCAGTTCTTACCAAACTTGCTCTTGTTCCACTCTCTGTTAATTTTGAGAGTAATGAATATAGTATTTGAGTAAATTGAGAGTGTTGAAAACCAAAGGGTTATGTCTGTCTATAGGTTGTGTCTGTTTATAAATAGGTGTCTGTTTATGAATAGGTGTTTAAATTTTAAATTAACAGTTATGTGTGTGTGTGTGTATGTACTATGTTTCTTCATTAGAAACATGGAATCATACTAATATATTGTAATCTTTCAGTCTTATATGCATTTTCCCATTCCTTGATTCTTCATATCTGCATCCGCCTAACTGGCGGGTGGTTGTTATTCTCCACCTACCCGGCCTTTAAATCTTTCAAATTCAACAGAGAGGTTAAATAATTACAAGGTTGGGGTCCATCTTTACTTGGTCTTCTTCATGCCTTCTTTCTCGTTGCTCATCACCCCATTTTATTGAGTAGTCATCCCCTTTTATATGCCAATTCACTGTCTTTTATTTTTATTTTATGAACTATGTATACTTGTTTCTAGCAGTTGCTTTTTATACAACTAGAAGCTTTCTGTGACATACTCCTGTAGTAGTTTTTTTTAATTTCTAAGACCTCTTCCCTTTCTTACCCCTCCCAGAAGATAATATTATGTTATAAATAAATATTTCATTACAATGCCAGTGCACTTGTGCCCATGCAACCTGGAGAAAAAGTTGTCAACTATCCAACTCGACCAGTGGACACAAATACAGAGTTTGAAGGAACAAGTAATCTTCAACATCAGCCAGTGAGCACTTAAAACTTTTGTAATTGACTTGTTGATTACTTGATTCAAAATTACCAGGATCATTGAGACATTGACATTCACGATATGTCTGCTTTTGTTTTTTTTTCCCTGAAATCTTCTAGCTTAGTATCTTTTGACTTTGTCTAACAACATATAAGTGGTTGAAAGTTCTTGAATTTTGTCCTATGAATATCTGGATAATTTGAATATTTCTCCCCCATCAAATTTTGGAGAAGGTATCATCTGGAGCTGCTGTTTCTGGTAACATGCAAGGCCATCATGTAATGAACACTAGACCCCGGCCAATGCATGTGGTCAACATGCCACGAATGCAACCGCAGGGCATGCCTCCTTATAATATGGCTTCTCAGGCTGGGATGGGTGGTGGGATTAACCCTAGCAACATGCCAATGCAGCGTGGTGTTGCTGCCCAAGCTCATCAACAACAGGTTTTTTGTAATGAGCCAAATACTTCTATTACCTACTGTCAGTTGTGTCCCGTTATGGATGTATTCATTATATGGTTCCAGATGAGAAGAAAGGACCAAGGAATGGGAATGACTGGATTCCCTCCCCAACAGAAAAGGCGCTTCTAAGGTAATCTTCTTTGTACTTCAAGAATTCTTGTGCATTAGTATGTGATATTGTTCTGTTATCAAGCTACCTAAATGAATTTACTTTGAATAAGTGATGTTTTGCTAGTCATCGGCAATATCTTTGGCCAAAATTAGGTACCATAACAGCAGTCTAATATACTTATTTGGTAACCGCATTTCAAACTTAAATTAAATAGCGTACACCAGATCCATTGCGAGGCTTGTTAAGATTCAAGCAAAAACAAGATCCATAAGCTGCCACCAAGAAGAGGAACATCAAATTAAAACAAATTCGAAATCATGAACCAATCATTAAAAAAAAATCCTACAAAAAATGATGAAATCATAAGCCCAAAACAAGCCAAAAGTCTGTAGAAGTGAATGAAGAGCTGTTATGCGTGGTTGAAAACTATACAACCATCATGTTGATAGCAGAAGTGACTTGGAGAGAATTAGAATACTTAAAAACATTAGCGTTTACTGCATTTTTCTGTTTTTCATTTTCTAATTTTCATTAAACGTGTAAAAGGTAACAGAAGTTAGTAAAAACATATTACTAAATAAATTACAACTATTTCAATCTTTTTTTTTTTTTTTGGGGGGGGGGG
>NC_044928.1:26667681-26769904 GCF_003576645.1 Ipomoea triloba | reverse complement strand
GGGTGGGGGGAGGGTGATGGAGGAGACTAATTTTGTGTACGCAAGGGAGAAAAAGGAAAGGGAATATGCAAAGAGGGATTACAATTAATTAATTACACTTTTAAAGTGCAAGTTATTTGCATATGTATCTCACATTATCTAATTAATACGTAGTATAATTTTCTTAACCAGCTTGGTTGGCGTGAGTGGCCGTGCACTCTCGTCCCTTAACAGAGGTCGGGAGTTCGAACGGGTATTAGTCTGAGTATGTTATGGGTTTAAAGGCGCCTCCAACAGTTAGGCCTGCTCAGGACACCTCGTAACTTGACCGGAAAATATATATATATATATATAATTTTCTTAAAAATACTTTTGTACCTCATTCCATCAAATTTCTAGAATCCCATCCTTTCAAAATTGTAAAAAATACAAATTTAAAAATGTGATAATTGAAATTAAATTAAATGCACATGTCACATGCACGGTAATCAAGGTTGAAAAAATCGCTAGGCGCTCGGGGAGCGCCTAACGCATAGGACGCCTAGGCGGGGATTAATGGTGTCAGTGTGTTTTTTTATTTTATTTTTTATTTTTTAAAATTTTATTTAAGTATTTCCAATTTTTTAAAGACTAATAATTATAAATTATATAATACTTCAATATTTAATACTAAAATATTAAATATTAACCTAAAAAATATCTAGAGTTTGTACAATTTAGGGTTATTTCGCTCAAAATGATGTTGTTATGACTTATGAGTGAAATAACCCATTAAAAAAGAAGAACAATAGTTAATTGGCCGACTAGGCGACCTAGTTGGTGCATAGGAGGTCTAGTCGGTGCCTAGGCGGTCCCCTAGCCGGCCAGCCGCCTAGACCACCATTTAAGGTGATACGCTAGGCGGTTGACCGGCGCCTAGCGCCTAGCCGAGGATTAATCGGCGCCTAGGCGGGATTCGGTAATTCTTATCCTATAAAATGAGTTAAATAACAAATATTGCAACAAAAATATTTTTAAAAATGGAAGAAACTTAATATGAACAAAATAACATTACAAAGAAAGAAAGAAGAATGGGAAAAAATGAAGAAGGGGGGAAAAAGAAAGGAAGAAGGACAAAGAAGGAAAACTTGCCCCCAGCACCCCAGCCAGGAATCGATCCGTCGACCTCAGAGCACTGTTCATCTGTGTATTTCCATTTCTCCAAATGGAGAATGCTGATTTTGGATTCTCTAATTTGCTAGAAAAATGGGAGAATGGAGATAGAATTAAGGTTGGAAAATTGAATTTAGTAAAAAAGTTTGCGGCATTTTCCAATTTTCTAATTCTCCAATTTCCTAGTTTTCCAGAAATTCTCCAATTTTCCACTTTGCTAAACAACCCCAACGTTACTGTTCTTGTGCTCGAGTATACATACACAGTTGCTTCAGTAATTATCTCACAAACTAGCAATCTATAATGCATATAATGTGCGTATCAGGTAACTCCAGGAGTTCTTCCAAACACTTCAGTGAGCTTCCTATGCCCTCAACTTTAGGGTTAAAGGAGTAATCAATGAAGTGTCTGGAGGAACTCTAGGGGAAACCTGAAGAGCTGTGGTCCTTAACTCTTTATTGGTTCACTTGCTGAAGTACTGAATTATCATGGTATTGTTATATATGCGATTGTGTGAATGTGTGTATCATGTGGTTGCCTGTACTTAGGCAAAAGCCTGAAGGTATAGAACAGCAGCTGCTGTATCTAGCCCTAACTGTGGACTAGATTACTGATAGAGAATCAAGGTGACACTGTTGCTTAATTGTGTTTTTCAGTACATTTGAGAGAATTGGGAGTTGAACATAAGGCCTGCCGATGTCACTAGTCTATATTACTATATTACAAGATTTTTTGAATGTTAATGCTGAAAATGCTACTTGTACTCCCGGAAGTTATACTCCTGCTACATGGATCAATCAACATATATGTCAGGAAGTAGGAAATAATTTAATGAGAATATGTGTAATATAACTCAGTTAATGCCTTTACATTTGCTGTACAATACAAAATTTTCAGCCACAGGTTTAAAAAAGTTCATTTAAGGATATGGTTAGCTGGTAGCATATGTACAACTTTGTTCCCAACTAAGGATTCGAAACAGCATGTGGAAACCAGAAAGCTAGGATGACTAAAGTGATGGAATATGCAACTTAAGATAAGACCTTTTTGATCACTGCTTGTCTATTCTCTTTAACTCATCCAACCCAGAAATCTGACTAGGTTCATACTATTCACTTTATTTCACCGAAGTTTTATCTTTTCCTTCATGGTAACTTGAACAATACCTTCAGTATAAATTTTAAGCCATTACTCATTATGTTCTCCAGCTCAACATAGCACAATACAAAAGCCTTGTATAATGTTTGTTTTGAAACCGTGGTTATTAATGTTTAATGTTTTTCCTTGCTCCAAGATGGACTATCTTTCAGACTTTCACTAATTCAGTATATCTGTTCTTCTGAATCTGGCACATGTATTGGATGCCTTATGTGCCTTAGCACAATAAAAGAGTCTCAATAGAAACAATTTATGTCAGAACTGCAACTTTTATTTAACTTTTCTTGATACGTATATGTTTATAAATTATAACTGTAATTATTCAAGCAACATCATGGGATGAAGTAGGAGTAAATATGAGATCCATTGTCACTCCATGTTTTTATCTTTTTATTTTTATAGAACTCATTATATTCCTTCCTATGCCTGATATAATGTTGAAGGCAAAATATATTTGCTGTTCTTTAGGATGATCTGTTTGTTTCTTTCTAGACCATGCCAAAGCTGCACAAGTTTCTACAAGTAGAATGTGTAAACTTACTGTTGAGACAATTTCATGTATAAAATATTGGCACTAAAAAAAAAGAAAAGAAGAGAAAAATATTCATGCAGAGATGTGCTGGAGGAAGAGACTTTGACTTGGTATTCAACCACGAATACACCTGCCTTGATTAAGATTGCATATTAGTCTGCATAGGCAGAGGTCCCTTTTTCTCCTTGTCAATTCGGTTGTTTTTCTTATAACTTGCAATCTATGTGGACTTAACTCAATCTTCAATATTCTAGTTCATGTCATTTGTTGTTTTATTATTTTGACACTATGGGGAGTTGGAAGATTGAAGTTTTTGTTTTAAGTAGATTAGAGAGTGGGGGAGGTTGAAGTGTTGAACTCACTGATCTTGGATCTAGGAGTCCTCACCACCACTAAGCCAAGGGTTATTTACTGGTTTTTTGGTTTGCAAATGCAGGTGGAAGGTTATTACACATTGTTAGCCTGAATTTTGAATGAGAGCCGCCCTACTTCCAAAGCAAGTTGGTCGACTTGGCTCCATTTCCGTCATGGCAACTCATAACGGCGATTCCTTCTTGCCCCACTGTGCTGCAGAGTTGCTTCAACTTCACTGCATTGCCGAGAGATGCTCAATTGCTTGATCTATCGGTCCATTAGTGGCAGCCGTGTACTTGTTTTGTATATAAACTGCACTCCTGTCATGGATCTATATTTTTAGTATTTATTAGTTGTATGGTTTAAGAAATTGAACCATAGTCTCTGTAGGTTGAAACACTCCAATGAAGTTGATTATGGTTTTGCAGCTTTACATCTTTGCCCTCCCCCTACTTAATCTGTTTTTGTAGTATATAACTTGTATGGTTCAAGAAATTGATCCCAGTCTCTCTCCCTAGGTTGAAACTTCTCAATGATATCACTTTTTTGGTTTTGCTTTACGTATTGGCCCTCCCCCTTACTCATATATTCATATTTCAGAAGTAATATTACATGTATTCCTACTTTTTATGAGTATTTTTTGCTGACATGATATATTCCACTTGATTCAGAGAAAAGTGGGTTATAATTTTATTTCTTTCTTTCTTCAATAAAATAAAATCATATTCTACTCAATTCAGAAAAAAGTGGATTATATTTTTTGATTTTTTATTTACGGGGTCACTAACTTGAGGTTTTTGATTTTTTTTTTCTTCAATAAAATCATGATCTACGAGTCACTATCTTCCTCAAGTTAGTCAAGTGTTCCCTTACCACATTTAGGATTTGAATTTGCCTTCAATACTCGAACAGTAAGCTGTTGGATTGACCTTGTTAGTTTTTGCTTTTGTTATTTAAAAAAAAAAACTAGGATTATATTGCCTATGATTTCTTAATTATTTCGAATTTTCTATTGTGGAAATTAGAAAATAAAAAGTACTGTATTTGTTTAACTTCGAATAGTAAAATTTTAGTGTAATTAGTCGATTCGATATGGGCTATGGCGGCATGGTAAATTGGTAACTGGTAAATAAAGGGTGAGAAAATATACACAATCTTTTATGGAGTAGATTGTAACTAATTGATGATTGTTTTTGAGGAGCGGAATTGAAAGAGATATGGTGGTTGCAGTAGGCGGAGCAGTGAGAGCAGGATTCCTAGGGCAAGCAGCTAGAAACACGCTCGTCTCCTTCAATCTCCGCCGGAAATGGTCTCCCGTAGTTTCCTACTGTTACTCTTCTCCTTCTTCTTCTTCTTCTTCTTCTTCTTCGAGAAAATTGATATTATACTCAAAGCCCGGTTGCTGTTTGTGTGATGGCCTCAAAGAAAAGCTGGCCGCCGCTTTCTCCATCTCCGGCTCCGAATATGTGGTTGATTTAGAGGTGAGAGATATCACAACTAACCCCGAATGGGAGAAGGCCTACCAATTTGAGATTCCTGTATTGGCCAGACTCTGTCCTGATGGCACCGAGGTATTTTTTTGTTTTTACTTACCATACGCCATTTCTGTATATGCATATGCTTAGCCTATCATTCTTTTGCTTGGAGAATTAGTTAAATTAACACTTAACTCCGTCATTGCTAGATAAGTGTGGTTACTTCAACTTGAGCCTTAGTTTGTGTTGATGTAAATATTTTTAGGATAAGGTAGAAGAAGGCAGTTACTTTTCAAAGAAATAAATCAACCAAGAATGAGGATTTTGGGGTTGTTGAATTGAGGGGAATGGGGATGAGTAAGTGCAAGAAAATACTTACCAAGTCTAAGTATGAGGAGAATAAGTACTAGCATATATATGTTGTGATGGAATGTTTTTTGTCTCCATGATTTGTTCACTTTCTTCTGTAGTTATTCATTAAGACTTCCAAGTTCAGAACTGTTTTCAATTGGGAATGGGGTTCACATTGCCCAACCTTTCTGTGCCAATTTTGGTTAATCTAAGGGAGGCATCAACTAATGTTCATCTGTCTTGCTTTTCTCTGTTAATTCCTCTCTTCCACCTTCATGTAGCAAGCACGGAGTAATGCTTTTTCACTTTTATTGTTTGTTTAGGTTAACAATGTGAATGATACTTAATCAGATGATTGTACAAGAAAGACCGAGTATATTATAGTTAAAAAAAAAAAAAAACATGAATAGATGATAATTAAATGAAGTTAGTTTTTATTGGATCAGTATTCCAAGTTTGAGTTGCTTTCAATTCTTGACAACAAATTGATTGGATAGCTCAGGTATTGTTTATTCATGATGTTGAATAGCAATTTATAGGTACCAATTTAGACTGACTACCAACAGTTTGAGATGACTTTAATAAGTAGACTTGCATAAATATTGTATCACTTGACCATTGGATGCTTCTGAAACATATTTTCCCTAATTCTTTTGTTAGGGTTATTTTATATGTCTCATCTTTTGCTTTCAAAAAAAAAATGTCTCATCTTTGATTTAAAATCTCCTCAAATCATTCTATCACAGGAAGTTATTCCTAGATTATCTCCTCGGCTTGGAGTTGAGCTTGTTCGGAAGAAGATCACAGCTGCATTGGGTGAATAAATTATTTTTCATCTTCATATATTGGTTATCCCGTTACTTTTACCATTACACCATATATTGCAACTTCTGCAATGCAAGAACCAGACACTTTTGTATTATTGCTATAGTTTTGGATACCTATTGACTTGAATATCCCCAAGATAGTTCAGATTGATTATGGATTCAGCCACACAGATTACCTTTGTGAACTAACTTGCCCATATTCAGTCAAGTATTTATCAGACATATAACCTTAACATAATGGAGATGAAAATTTCTTGTAATTAGAATTCTAAAAAGAATTTGGTTTTCTAAAGCATACACTGAAACCTCACAAGGGCCAACCAATTCCTTTCCCTGCAGCTTTGATGAAATATGACATGCTAGCACAGTAGCACTGTGGTTACAAAGCTCAGCCTATCAAAGGCGATAGTGTGTAGAGTATACAATTGTATATGATACAGATTTAGTTGGGGACAAGTTGAAAATCAGCCTATGAGATTCTCTCTGTGAGAGAAAAGGTCGAAGCTTGAACTTTAGATAAGCTTCTTCTTTTGAAAGAAGGTCTTCAAACGCCATATTTGCACAAGTGAAACAACTATACAGATACCAATGGACATTATACTAAACCAAGCCACTCTCGCATTGGTTCTCTCACTCACCTCCCTCATCTCCGCTTCCCTGCACACACACAATAGAGAACAGCTTGTCAGTACCATTCCCACACAACAATAGGTAATCCTTCAAAATATGGTGGGTGAATTTAGCCAGTAATCTGGTGGCTGTGCCATCCAATGGTTATCTTGGTGTGGAACCCCAGTAAAAAATTCAAATGTGCGGTCCACAAAGTCATTTTCTCACCTTGAATGTACATATGAAGAACCATTTGGCATTTCAAGAATCACTGAACACTTTATGAATGAAGCATAGATGAGAAAAAAAGGAGTAATGAGAAACACAAATTTTATCAGGTGCATAAATTTCAGAAGTGAACATGTGTCCCAATTTGATGGGGTTTAGGATGGAAACTGTGTACCTACCCAAATCCTTGGACTTATCTATATAGTATTTTGGGTTATCTTATCCCCATTACTAATTGTTACATTTAAAGGCTAAACTGCTACTATAAAGATGGAGATAAATCTTTGACAAGTAGGACTGACAAAAACATCACAAGACAAGTAATAAAAGATCATTCTTTAAAACATTGGCGTACCAAACTTACCTCTCCTTCAGATAGTTCAGATTTTCATGGATGGCTTGAACCAATCCTTCAAGTTTCATCAACTCAATATTGACACCCTGAAGGAAAAGAAAGGTCATATATGAGCCAGAATATAGCATGAAATACACAACACACATGTATACATATATGTATCTGTGTGTTGTACAACAGTAGCATAATTAGTAACCCCCAACCCAACACCACCCAAGAAAGGAAGAACTTTACTTCTAATTTCTCTTTCCTTGCAACTGATTCCCAATCCTTAGCAAAAATTCCTGTCTTCCAGTCAAGACCAACAGTTGCACCCTTACTCACTGGTAAATTCCCATCCATCCAGAAGCATGCGAGGTAGTTACCAGACTCAGTTGTTGTAAAGGCAAATTGACCATGTGTAACATTCTCTTGATGGTGGAGATTGTTTCCATATGGCGATGTCACCTATAGAGGATATGCAAAAGTAAAACTTAAAAAATTGATTTTGAGTGGAACAAGTGTGATGAGATGATTCATATTGCAAAGTTTAGGCTCTCTGTACAGCTTAACATAGAATATTGGAAATGAACAGCTCTAAGGCTGAATATAAGCACTATGGAGTATCTGCATGACCCGAATGATTGTTAACCGTTCACTTCTCAACCGCCTAAATTTCATTCAGGTTTGGTCACATTAGATTTTGTCTCATGCACTACCATGACTTATTTGTTTATTAACTGCAGTTTTTGAGTTTTAATTTTCATCAAGCTATCTCATAGAACAAAGAACCCAATACAGGATTCTCAAAAAAGTAAATTAGAATCAATATTGAATCAAGGGTCACAAGGTCAAGGGATTCTGTTATGAAAATTGAAATTTCAGTCAGTGCAAGATGGAAATAGGGGTGTTGTGCCATTCAGGAAATATTGGGAAGTGATCAATTTTTCAATATTCAGATGGCTTATAGTATAGGTAGAGTCTGACTCGAGAGAGGGTCTCTGCATCTGGGAGTCGGTTCCTCCTAAGTGTGTCTCTCATCTTATTCATTAATCTATTTTCGCTCAAAAAATAGTATAGGAAGAGCATTTCTTTCAGGAAATATGTGCAAGCCAAACACCCATGCAATATCTAAAGCCTAAGCTAAAACCTATTTATGTGTAACCAAATAGAGTAGAGATATAAAGAAATTTCTTCAGTTTCATGACTCAATGGAATGCCAATTTCTGATCAAGGTAATCTGGTTCCTGTTAGATGGGCTTTTAGGTATGTCAAAACACCAGTTTGACTGCTTCCTTAAACAATATATGACAAAGGTGACTAGAGTTGAACAGCATCAAATGAGTATCTATCTAACAGATGAGCAACTATGAGTAGTGAATATATTAACAAACACAAAACTTAGAAATGGTATTTAAGTTTTCTCATGTGAAAGGAAAAGCATTCTGTTCCTCCCTATGTTATATTGTTATTGCAAATCTCTAAGTGACTAAGCATAAGAATATTTGTCAAACTTTTTCTAACATTTTGCCTTTGCACTCCAACATTGGTCAAATTCATAGGATATTTGGTAATATAGTTAGTTTATCAGTCAATTTTGACTTATTTGACCACTATTAGTTGTTTGACTTGATTAAATATTCAATATAAATATTTTAGCTCTAAAATGCTAAAATTTAAAAAGCTGATCAAACGTCATTTTGCAGAAATTAACTATTAATTTACCAACAGTTAATGGCTTAATGCTATCAACTAGTCAAACTCACAAATTCAATTAACACCCCCTATATTCTTCCCATTATACGGAGCATCAGATCAGATTTCAAATAAATTTCTTCTTTTTTTTTCTTTCATATGATTCTATCTTTCAACTTACTTCTTTTCCCCTAAATCGATTTTCTCGGTGTACACAGATTATAATAAACCATAGAAGTTCGAGCAACTACAGATAGCGAGTCAGTCAACAATCTAAAGCAATTCAGTTTTTTTTTTTTTTAATACCTTGACGGAGAAGGTAGGGACTACTTTATGCTCCTCATCGCCAATGATGTAATAATCCGCCAAAACGACGACGTTGTTGTGGAGTTCCTCTGATACACACTTGGTTCCCGAGCTCGGCAAGTCTAGCCACAGCGCTTCTCCGGTTGGCAGCACCGCCGCAGCAGACACCAGCGCCAACAGCACCACCAAGTTCATCATCCTCTTTCCGATCAATATCTCTCTTCTCCTCTCGATATGCAGGTGAAATTGACTTGGGCGTTGAGAGTAGGTGACCAATCTTCTTTGAGTTCAATGCCAACACCCAACAGTATAGAGAGATCTCGTCTGATTAGGCCGTTGGACTATTTGCCTATTGGAAGAAATGTAGCGATGCGCGTGTGAATAAACCCGATTTACGTGCGAGTGGGTTTCAAAGTATGAAGTGGCAATACATTTGCCGCCTGCGCTGTCTTCCCATTGAATTTTTTTTTATTTTTTTTTCAGAATTATAATCGTTTTTTCGCTTTTATGATTTAATAAAATATGCAATTTTATCAAATTTTACCATGTTAGGCATTGTAATGTTCATTTTTTATATACTGAAATTTTATTTTAAAGTTGTGTACTAAAAAATGAATATTCAATATATTAGAAATGAATTTCCAGTATATTGAACATAAACCGTAGGCAATTAGTCTACCTTACCATAGTCTATGATATATTGATTGCACATGAATTGACATTAAGAGCATCTACACTATAGGATAATGTGAGATTATTGGAATAGTCTAAGCACATGTAGAAGGAAGACAAAAGAAGAAAGAGAAAATTTTGATTCATCTGCAAATATGAAGTTATTGGAACACTACAAAAATTTTGGGCCTTTGCGCCACACACGCGTGGCTAAGTGGCTTCCAAGCAGGGTGCCCAGCGGGCGTGTCAGGCGCTCCTAACAATACATTTTTATATATATTTTTTTTTTCTAAAAATTTTTTCTTCCCCTCTTATTTTCTCTTTTCTAATCACACTTACAAAAACTACTCAAAAACCGTGAAAAACTCCATTGATAAGGATGCTCTAATATAATCATGTTGTTTCAGTTTAGTCCACATTTTTTAAATGTTGTTCCATCTCATTTCATTTTAATGTATTAAAATATTTAAATTAATAATTTAAAAAATATTTTAAAGTCTTTACAGTATTACATTATAATCTATACTTTTTAAAAGTGTAGTTATAATTATAAAATTTTAAATTTATTACATATTTATATATTTTTAAAACTAGATATTATTTATATATTATAAAATTAAAATTTTAGGAAAAAAAATGGCGCACCAATATCTTTGTATAGATGTTATATACGGTGGTGAACAAGAACCCCATTAAAAAAGGTCAACATTGACTATATCTTTCTTTTTTACAACATTAACACACCTGGTTAGACAGTCGTGTTCATAACTACTTTCTCAAGCTACTGAAACACAAAAAATCAATATCATCTCCACTGAAGTTCGAATCCACCCCCTTCTATATGAGAGTGCAACCGGGTGAGAAAATAATAGGTTAGATAACATGAATTTTAAGCATTGGTTATCTGTGAATTTGAAAGGTGGTGTGAAGAATACAGTAACTGACAACTGGGGCAATTTTTCGCAATACCAATTTGGTGGCTATGGTGCTGGAGAAACCGTGCAGCTTTCACAAGGGAAATTTGGAAAATAATGAGGGAAATAAACTGGTTAAAACTCAATACAAAGAAGTACACGAGGAATACGAAAGAGCCAAATCCTCATGTGGTGGCAAGAGTAATGAAGTAGGAAGAAGAACATATTAGAAGCTGAAGAGAATGGGTAATGATCAATACAGACGTCACATTCACTAGCCCACATAAATCTACTAGGTGCAAAGGCGTTATGCGTACCACGAAGGAAACTGGTTAGCCGGATTTAGCTGCACAACGAAAGTGAACCACATCGCTGAAGTCGAATGTTGGACAATCTACACAGCATTAAAATGAGCTTGGGAAAAGGGCGAAAGGAATGTGTGGATCATGAGTGACTCTGAGGGAGCTATCAACATGATACATGGAGACGAGGAGCTAAGATGTCCAAGCAACCACATTACGCGTACTTGTAAGAACTGGATTAATAAAGATTGAAATTGTACACATAAGCCGCAAGGTGAACAAGGTTGCAGATAAGCTAGCCAAGCTTGCAAGTAGAAGAGAGTGCGAGTGGATTGAAATGGTAATCCCTTATAAAAATCTACGAAGAATTAGAAGCGGACAAAAATTTGATAACATATCAGAAGAGCACCTCTAGAGCTAGTAGGCAATAGCCTAGGCTGATCCCTTCCCCTTAGATAACAAAAATATTTGGCATTTTCTTAAATATATTTCATGATTTTTTTAAAAACAGTTTTATTAATATTTTTTTTTTTTGAATACTACTAACTCTATTAGATCAGTATTGCTTCCACTGAGACTCGAACCCACCCACCACCTCCCGTATAAAGGGAAGGGTTTGATACCACTGGACCACAAGGTGTAAAAAACAGTTTTATTAAAACAATACAAAATATTAACAAATTTATACTGTAGTACAGTGATAAAACCTGTTTGAAAGATGAATACAATTTTGAAAGTAGTCTTGTTCGGGAAAATTACTTGTTTTTCCCTCTTACTGAGTACACTGACCAAACAAAAAAAATCCATCGTAGAATTGGAGATCTCAGCGAAAATCTCTGGTTTGGTCTGGATCGTCCCCGGTGGTTCTGGAAGGAGCTAGATTCTTCTCCAGCTCGACACAAATCCACGTATAGATCCAAAGATATTCTCCACTCCTCCATTTTCAAATTTATAGTGTATCCACGTTTGATCATTGCATTGCTTTGCTCGTCGTCTCTACCAACTTAGTTCAAGCTCATCGATCGCGCGCTTATCTCAATTATACATCGATCACCGAATTTTTCGTAGTTAGTTAGGGGTTAACGCTTGTTACCCCATCGTAATGGACGCCGGATCCCCTGAATCTGACAGTGTTACCGGAATAGCTTTAAGTTTTCCGGCGAACGATTCTGATACGGGGTGTATGCAGTCCACTCCTAGGCTCCCTCGCCGCCTTCGCCGTCGCCTTCTCGAGGCTAAAAGCCCCTCCACCACCGCCCAAGATATTGAAGCCAAGCTTAGAGACGCTGAATTGCGCCGCCAGGTAATGCCAAAGCTTTTGTTTTCCCGAAAGAATTTCGGCGTTCATGTTATTGTTTAACATTCCCTTCCTGACTCCTGAGAGCTGGACTAAGTTAATTTGTAGTCTTCCAGAATGGAGTTATTGTTTCAGGGCTTAATTTTGCACTGAACTTAACTAGAAGTTGATTTCCAGAACTTTGAAGAAGATATTGGATGTAAATTGAATATTTTACTTGTATAGGGTGTGGTTATATGTTTACCAATACATATAACTTAATTTTGATTTCTAAAATGATTGTATTGTGGAAACTGAAGAAAAGGAAAATTGGAGTTGTCCTCTGTTTGAGTCTGATTTTTTGTTGCCATACTGCTAAGCCAGAGAATAATGTTAATCTGGATAATCATTAGTGCTTGGCATAGATACAATTTTAATTTTTTTAATTTTTTTTTTTTACTCCATAGTTAGCTAGGTAAAAATAAAACTCTTATGAACTTCACTTGCCTAACACCTTTTTACAGTATAATTTGAAACTTAATTTTATGGGATAAAGTGGCATTTGTTAAGAATAGAGTCCTTCCTCTTTTCCACAATCCATTATTGGTAAACTAACAATGCAATGGATGCGTGTAATTAAGAAGATTGTACCCATATTTCTATCAACTTCTGGTTTCAGTTATATTTATTAGGACACTCAATCCAATGCAGCAATTTTATGAGATTTTGTCATCCAAGGCACGCACAAAATTAAGATCTCTGACATGGTCATCTTCTTTACAAGATGAGGAGTTGGGGCAACGACTTGAAGCAAAACTTTCTGCAGCTGAGCAGAAAAGGTGAGATTTTTCCTATCATTATTTTAGTTGTTGATTTGTATTCTTTGGGACAAGTACTATGTTAGCTTCATCTGTTAGTCTCAATACAGTTTTTGACTGTGGACTATATAGAATATGCCCATCACAAGGAATAGCTGAAAATTTGCCTCTGTTATCAGTGAAGTTGCTTGCAGAGCTTGAACCATTACCTACAACCTTTAGGTATTTTCTTATTTCACTCATGCTTGCCACCATTAGACATCATGGATTGGTTGAGAGTGGGGACAGTATAAATAAGTTAAGATGCTGCAAGAAATCATTGGTGTTGCTGTGTTGATGATGCAAGCTCCTAAATGGGCATCTTTTGGGGAATAGTGTGGCAATGAAATATTAATTGTGATTTGTGCTGCTAGGTTTTAGTGAGCTCAACTGACACACTAAGTTCTTAAATGTGGAGCATCAAAAGTTCCATAATCAAAAGGTCCAAAATTTATACTCTCAGTCTTATGTGAAATTTGAATGCAATATGGTTAGAATAGGAGCATTTTGTGGAAAATGGATGTTCAACTCCTTGATGGATTTTTTTGGGGTGGGAGAGATGGGAGAGAAATTTCAATTCTTTAGCTCTAGCTAGTATGGAAATGAGAAATGAGAAATAAGATATGAGGCAAAAAACAACAAATTTTAAAAAAAATGTAGGATATGAAATGCTAGGAGATAAGGAGAATATGTAAGTATAAAAAAAATATAAGGGTATATTTGGAAATGCTTTCTCCTTAAAATGATTTGACTCTTACTGTTTACTATATGGACTTTAAGAAAATGTATGAAGCTCTTAATTAACTAATGCCATTCAATGATGACACAAAAGTACAATAAACCTAGTGAGAACAAATGACTATTATGAGTTTCTTGGTAGGTCTCTATTTGAGTTTGAAATTGCTAAGTCAAATATCATCACTGTTGATGAGGTGCCTACTTTGAATGATGTCAGATTGGATCAAATGACGAAGAAGCGGCTTAAGAACATAGAACTAGATTGGGTTTAGGAAGGGACACAAGAGGCAGAACTAGGATGAGCACAATAGGACGTGATTTGTGGGAATACACATGTAAGACATGAGGGATAGGAGCAGAGGACGTGATATACTTCAAAATGTTAGCAACCTCCCCAGACTAATCGAATTTGTAAAAGAAGGAAAGAAAGAGACATCTTAATAAAAGGTGACATCTATAGACTCAAGACACCTACCAAATTCAACAGAGTCACATTTATACCCTTTTTGTACATAGGAATAACTGTGAAAGATATACTTTAAAGACTTTGGGTCTATCTTTGTGACCTAGGGACAAACATCTCAAACAAAGTAAGTACAACCAAATGTGTGGTTGAATGGGAAATAAATATTTCGATGGGAAAGAGATTATGATATGGAGTTTTTCCCTTCAAAATTTGGAAGGTGTGTGATTTATTAGAAAGCAAGTTGTGGAAACAACATTGGCCTAGAATTGCTTGGGAACTTGCCTTTGAAATAGAAAGACCCTCGCAATCTCGAGCAATTGCCTATTTTTGTGCTCAGCCCCCATTTTATGACGGTTGTCCACATAAGAGGACTGATGAAGCATGCCTTGTTGAAGCATATAGGAAGCAAAAGGATATGAAGAATACTCTTAGCATTACTACTTTGCAAAATCCTAATGGGTACATGGAATTGAGTTTCAATTTCAACACAAAAAGCAAGAAAAAGATTGAGCATTTCAAAATGAATTTGCATGAAATATAACTGTCATACGAGAAATATCATCATTCAATGTAGGCACTTGTCACAGCAGACCTTTACGGGAAAAGTTATGGTCCAAATGAAGTCCAGAACTCAGACTACTCAGGAACAGTTGACGAGACCCAGCTAGTAGTTGAGCCTCATACGCTCGTGTGTAAATTGGTAACATCAAGTAGCGATGGCACTTGAGCTTCACATGCGTGTCTGTTGGTGACAAAACTCTAGAATGACTCGTTGGCTGCTAGCAACCTCTCTTAGCTCAGCTGGGTGGTGACAATGGGAAATGTCTACCCAAGCGAAGTTTGCTCATGGTAGCCCGTAGTCTAAAAGAAAAATAGACGAGAGAAAAAAATCCAAATTGTTGAATAGTAGGGACTCAAAGTTAGGGAATTTATTTTAGGAAAAAGGAGAGATTGATGGTGATTTTCAGTTTCTTCTCCTATGACTCTGTCCATAATCACCCAAAGAAGAAAGATAGGAGTTAGAGCATGGGTTACAACCAACATGTGACCAAGGCATTGACTCAATTTCAAGCCCACCTGAAGAAAACATTAGTTTAGATAGGGCTGGAGAATTACCCAATCCTAGACTCCTAGTATAGATGACTCTAACATACCAATTGCATTGAGGAAGGGTGTTAGGAGATCTACAAGCCATCCAATTGGGAATTATGTTACTTATGTGGGGTTGTCACCATCTTAAAAAGCATTTGCTACATCCCTTGATGATATTAGATTCCCAAAACAATACAAGAGGCATTACGAAATTCAGAATGGAAGAAAGCAATACAAGATGAGATTCATGCACTTGAGAAGAATGGAACATGACTGATTTGCCAGTTGGGAAAAGGCCCATTGGGTTAAAGTGGATTTTCACCATAAAGTATAAAGCGAATGGATCAATTGAGAGATTTAAGGCTCGGTTGGTGGCTAGAGAATTTACACAATCCTATGGGATAGATTATCAAGAAACTTTTGCTCTTGTTGCAAAGTTTAACACTATCAAATTTTTTCTCTCATTGGCTGTCAACCATGATTGGTACTTGTAATTGGGAAACTTTTGCTCTTGTTGCAAAGCTTAACACTATCAACATTTTTCTCCCATTGGCTGTCAACCAAGATTGATACTTGTAACAGATGGACATAAACATAAAAATGGTTTTCTAAATGGTGACCTTGAGGAGTAAGTCTACATGCAAATCTCACTGATTTTGAAGGAGGTTTGGCATAGAATCAAGTTTCCAAACTCAAGAAGTCCTTGCATGTCTTTAAACAGACACCCCTGGGCCTAGTTTGACAGATTCACAAAGGTGATTTTGAAGCTTGGCTATATACAAGGTCAAGCTGATCATACTCTGTTAAGAAAACTCATATAAAGAAAATTGTTGTATTGATAGTCTATGTCGATGATATTATTGGCATTATTGTTTCTCAAAGGAAATACATTTTAAATCTTCTTAAGGAGAATGACATGCTTGGATGTAAGCTAGTTGATACTCCTATGGATTGTCAAAAGAAACTTGTCACTAAGAAAGAAAGTACACTTGGAACGACTTGTTGGACGCTTGATTTATCTTCATACACTCGACCGGATATTGGTTTTGCCGTAACTGGTGTGAGTCAATTCATGCACAACCTTAACGAGAGACACATGGAGGTAGTCTACATAACTCTTAGATACTTGAAGATGATAACATGGAAAGGCTTATTTTTCAGGTATTATTCTTTTGTTTGGGGTAATCTTGCTACATGGAGGAGTAAGAAGCAATCAGTGGCTAGAAGTAGTGTAGAAGCCGAGTACAGAGTACTAGCACAAGGAATTTGTGAAGGGATTTGGATAAAAAGGGTTCAACCGTTCAAGTGAGTTCATCTCCTATTCTAATGATGTGTGACAATTATGCAGCTATTAGCATAGCAAAGTATACTGTTCATCATGGTAGGGCTAAGCACACTGAAATTGATTGACACTTCGCCACCTTTTGGTGAGACTATTAAATTGAACCACATTCCTACCAAGCAACAAATTGCTTACATCCTCACCAAATCTCTACCAAGACATAACTTTGAAGACTTAATTTGCAAGCTGGGATTACATGATATATATTCTTCAACTTGAGGGGAAGTGTTGAATAGTAGGGAGTCAAAGTTAGGAAATTTATTTTAGGAATAAAGGAGAGATTGGTGGTAATTTTCAGTTTCTCCTATGACTTTGCTTCTTTATTTTCAATTTCCTGATTTTGAGGAAAGAATTAAGCTTGACGGTAATAATGTGTTTACCGGTATGTGTTTGAGTATTATTTGAATGTTGTCAAGTATTTGAATACAATAATGAGCGTAGTGCCCAGTGTACAAATGAGTTGAGTGTTGTTTTTGTCTAGTAAGAAGTGTCGTAAGAAGTGTCGTCCCTCACTATGTGGTCGTGAGTCTTTTTATCCCTTTCAGCTTAGTAACGGAGCATTAATGAGGAGTTGAACGTTGGACATCAATGCTGAGGAGTTGAACGTTGGGCATCAATGCCTGAGGAGCTGAATGTTGAGGATCATCAATGCTGAGGAGCTGAACGTTGGTCATCAATGCTGAGGAGTTGGACCGTTGCGCATTGATGCTGAGGAGTGAGGTGTCTTGGGTAGTAGGTCATGCCAATGGTTCCGGGTCGGGTACCCAATTACCCTGTCACCAGCCCCCACTCCCTAGTTGGCGAGAATGGTTGAGGTAGCTAGGGAGTAGTAGCTTGGCACTTGTGCTGAAAATTTGGTATGTTGCCGTTTGAGCATTGATGCTGAGGAGTCGTTGGAGTGAAGTGCTGAACGGTTGACCATCCCTTCATTGCCTTCGAGTCAATGCTGAGCTGCTGATGGTTTGGATGTGAAGTGCTGAACGGTTGACCATCCCTTCATTGCCTTCGAGTCAATGCTGAGCTACTGATGGTTTGGATCAGTGATGCCCAATTATCCTGTCAAAGCTAATTAGTTCTTTTATTTATTATAGTAGTTTGTATATATGCTACTGTAATCACCTTTTGTTTTAAGTACGAATTTGAGAACTTCTTCACAAACCCTAGGTCTTTGGCTCTGATACCATGTAAACGTAGGATTGGAAAAGATATTTTGTTTTCACAAAGTAAAAGAAGGTCTTATTATATACTTGAGAGGATCCCTAAATAAGGTAAAGAAATAAACACGAATTCCTATAATTATGGACATAAATCCTACGTTACTATATTAGTAACAACATATATATGTATGTATGTATGTATGTATGTATGTATTTGAGTGAAACAAACCTACCTAATCTTCAATTTTTCACATCAGTCCATCACTCGGCCACATCATGCTTCACTGCTTTAATTGCACAATTGCATTTCATAGCAAGCCAACAATCCTTCCCCCATAGCTTTGTCATTGTTCGCCACTTGTTGCACGATTGTCACCGACTAGCCGATCACCGCCACAACTGTTGCATGATCAAAAAAGTTGTCTCTCCCTTCTTCGAGTTCTCGATCTCACTAGCTTGCAACAGTCGTTTCTCGCTACTTAGCATCTCAGTCTCTCACTCTTGCCCACCCTAATAGGTAGAGTCCTAAACCCTAAATTGAAGAGTGAAGAAGACCAAAAGTTTACAAGGAAGAATTGAAAAAAAATGTATTTGTGTTTGATTTGTTTATGATTTTCTTTTTTGGGTTTTTTTCTAAGTAGTGTAAACAAGGTAGGGTTTTTTTTTTCTTCTTCTTCTTCTTCTTCTTAAGTTGGTCGCCCATAATCAACACTGGTTTTACCATTGCATCAGATATTAGGCATTTTCATACAGTAATTTTCAGTTTTCTACCTGCACTAATGGCCTGTAGTAACTAGTAATTATGCGTATTTTGTTATTTTGATACTCATGTCTTTAGTTGAGTAGTTTCATAGAGGAAGGGAAGTTGATGTAAGCCCAAATTGATGACTAAAGGAACAATTTTGGTTGAATAGAAGGCATGCTGATATTAGTTTAATTTTGACCATTTATGAAAGTAATCCAGGATATCCAAAATTGGGGGAATATTAGGGCAAACTATATAGTGAGTGAATTTTAGTTTTACTTTTTAAATTGCTTCTTATTTTTTATGCAAATAGGTTAAGCATCCTTGAAAAAGTTCAGAAACGCTTAGCTAAATTGGATGAACTTCGACAAGCAGCTAAAATTGCAGTAGAAATGCGTTTTGAGAAACAACGCGATGAGCTGGGTAGTAAAGTTGAGTCACGTGTGCACCAAGCAGAGGTCAATCGGATGCTTCTTCTTAAAGCTCGTTGGCAGCGAAGGGTTGCAAAGAAAGAAAGGACTGCTCAGTTGCTAAGGAAAAGAATAATTAGAGAGAGAAAGTATAAAGAAAGTATCCAGGCTGCTATTTATAGGAAGCGTGCTGCAGCTGAGAAGAAACGATTGGGGTTTTTGGAAGCAGAGAGATCTAGGGCACGCGCAAGGGTATTACAAGCTCGGCAAGTGGCACACCGTGTTTACAGTCGTCGGGAAATTGAGAGGACCAAGCTGAAAGATCAACTAGCAGTTCGGCTTCGTAAGGTATGTTTACTAAAAAGCAGCTGAACAAAATAACAAGATTTTCCCCTTGCTATTGTTGTTCTATTGTTAGTGCATTTGTAATACTGACAGTATTATTTAAAAAGCAGCCAATGAAATAAAGTTCCTGATATGTTTGTTATTACCAGGCTCAATTGCTGAGAGCAGAGTATTTGAAGCACAGGAGAAACATGCATAGTCCAGATCAAGCCTGTTCAAGAATAACTGATCACAGAAAACTTCTGTTCAATAAACTAGCAAGGTAAATAAGCCATTCTTGGAATTTCTGTGATATTTTCATTTCTGTTTGGAGATTTCTTTCTTTAGTAGTACCTAATTGAAGATTTTAGGAACTATTCTTTTTGGCAAGTAATCTTCTTGAGTTGAACTGTGCCATTTTCTGTTTAATAGAGAGAATGGTTTGACAGTCACATGCATGTGTCCTTAGATTTTGGTTAGTTGGTTCACATGAACTTTTTCTGTTGTTTAAGGAGGTTAGTGCTTTAGATCTAATAACATGAAGAGAGTGCTCATATTTAAGTTCATGATTGAATATAAGAGGCTAGCAAGCTATGTAAGCCACCCTCTGGAACTGAAACAATGCCATTTTCCATAAACTACTGGTAGAGAGAGATTTGACACTCATATATTTTGTTAAAATCAAAATTTGTTGTTCATTTACAATTTTTTGCTGCTTAGAAGCTTAGAGCCTTGGGTTTTACAACATGAAGAGAATGTTCATAGTTAATTGCATACATATAATATAATTTAGGATGCATGAATGGTGTTGCTTGATCTTCAGTCGGACATACCAAGAATTTATTGCAAGATATTATGCCCATCTTTGAGATTAATTGGATATTCTTAAAAAAATCAATGATTTTTTTATTTAAATTTTCCCACTTTTAGTCCTGATCTAAAATCTGGTGACCAACAGCCAGAATGTGTCTTTTTCAAGGGTTAATATGTCTTTTCTTAACCTCCTCTCTCTTCCAGCTTCATTTTTTCTAATTCCTTTATATTTATATTTATATGTTTTAAAATAGCCTTGAGCTTCTTCTTTAAGAATAAAAGAAAAATTAGGACACAGCATGGACAAGAAGTGACCACCATGAAGTATTTTACTCATCCAAATTCCCAGATGACCCATAACACAAAGCTACTTGCGTCTCTAATTAATACACAAAATCCTAAGCAATCTCAGGCTACAATTATCAAAGACTCTTTGTAATTAACTCAATTAAAACCAAATCTGAGATGAAAATAAATAATTGTGTTCCATAAAACCAAATCTATAAAAAAAATTCTTTTAATCCTCTTGACAGCCATGGCATATATTTTTTGGTTGGGGTGTGCTGTGTGGGCTCAACTGCAGCTGTCAGTTTTCGGCCATACTAGGTTTCCTGATTTTATTTTTATTTTTTTCTTGAAGTAAAAGATGGAAGGGTTTTAACTGGAAAAAAGAAAAGAAAAAAGAAAAGGAAAAGCTGAATGGGGTTAAGAAAGGGATGTATTTACTACTGAAAAAGACGCAATCCTACTGTTGGTCAAAAGAAGAACTATAAGTGGCAAGAATTTTGAAGATGTGCACCAAAAGTGGAATAACATTTTTGGAATCAAAAGTAGAATTTTCTTTTGTTTACTATCTTCCAACTCTAGTATAAGATGGTCTTGTTTTGTTGTGAGTGTATGTCTTTTGCTTTAGAGGAATGTGTGCTCTTTAAAGTGCCTTTGCGTGCGCGCGCGCGCGCACACATATATATAGGCTAGATTAATTCCATTTTTGGTGCTAGATTTATAGGTGAAAATCCACTTTTAGTCTTTTTTTTTTTTTTTTTTTCCAAAACATCCCCATTTGGTCTTAGTATTATTGTGGCATCCATTTTTGGTCCTCCATTAACAAAAATGTTCAAATTTTGTAAAATACAAGGGCTATGAATTTTTTTCAAAAAAATAAAAATAAAAATATAGTGGGGCAACCCACATTGTATAAAAAGGATTGAAATGTCATGTATTTAATGATATTTCAACGATTTTTTTGATGAAGGAAAAAAAATGGTCATGCCACAATAATACTAGGACCAAAGGTGGATGTTTTGAAAAACAAGGACTAAAAGCGGACTGTCACCTATAAATCTAGGACCAAAAATGGAATTATCTCTATAGGTTAATATTCAAGTGTATCTACCTGTTCCCATGAGATTCTTCGTAAATGCACACAAGCTACTATGCAAATGCACACAGGGTAGCTTGTGTGCATTCATGTTGGGTGAATTGCACACAATCTAGTCTATGTGCATTCATGTAGTAGATGCCTTAGGTGAGAATGTGAGAATTGCATGAGTGCACACAATCTACTACATGAATGCACACAGCTACTCCAGGGTCTCCACCGTCATCCTAGGAGTAGATTGTGTGTATTCATGTAAATATGTAATAGATAGATAGATTGCGTGCACTCATGCAGACATGTAGTAGTTCGCAGGTTCTCACCTAAGGCATGGATCTCATATGAACGCAAGCCTGTGTGTGTGTGTGTGTTTGTTGAAACAAAAACTATGATAATATTATTAATGGAAAGAAATTAAATTGCTAATACAAGGACGATTTACTCCCAAAGAAGCGGACCAAACTGAGAGCCTATAGCCTTAGCCAGTGCATGGGCTACATGGTTCGCTGATCTCAAAATGTGATGAACAATAATAAAAACCCATAGATTGAACTAGAGCAATACAATCTTTCACCGCAAAACCAGCATAAGACAAATCCAATACCTTTAAGTTGATACTTTGATACAGATTTAGGTAGTCTGTCTCCAAGACAACGTTGTTTAAGCATCAGTCTTTAATCCAGGATAGAGCCTCCCCACACGCAAGAGCCTTGGCTTGATACTGATCCTGGATAGAATAGAGTAATCCATTCTTTGTAGCAATGAGTTCTCCTTTCTCTGAAAACAAGACCGCACTGTACCCTACTTTACCCTAGTCGGGAAAAATAGCAGCATCCACCTTACAGCTCAGATAACCTGGGGGTGGGGGAGAGGGGGTGGGGGGAGTGGCTACAGTTTATGTGTTAGCTTGCAATCCTGTTGCTGGGAATTGGGGAATCACATCTGCAAGCTTCCACCCGATTCTCTAGTTGGACAGTAGCTGACACTGCAATTTTCTCCGATTCCAGATTTTTACCATCCTACAACAGAGCGTTTCAAGCCTGCCAAAGCTCCCAGAATGAAGACAATCTTAAATCTTTATCACTTTGTCACCTTGATTACCTGTTAGGATCTCTACTAACCCCTGTGCAAACGTAGTCTCAGAGTTTATAAGATTCCCATGACAAAAAAGTTGCCAGACTTGCATTGCTTTTCTGCAGTGTAGAAAAACATAGTTTACTGATTCTTCACTCTCATCACAGTTTATTCCACTCAAAGCTAGACTGATTCTGTTGTTGTGTGATTTGTGTCCCTAGTTCAACAAGGCTTCTATAATCATTACTTACCGAGTACTGGCCTCCCAAATCTCCCTTCCAATACCAGCTATCCTTGTAAAGGGGACTAATAGGGGTTTTGAGAATGAGATTAACATCTCGGGGCTAAAAAATGTCTCTTAAAGGGTCCTCATCCCATGTGTGATCATCCATGTTTACCAGCGAAGAGACAGTAGAGTTGGTAAGCCCTGGCAGTGCTTCAGTTTCAATGTAGGGGTTGTTGCTATCCGGGAGCCAAGGTTGAGCCCAAATATTTGTCTGCATTCCATCCGTTATTCTTCCTGCTGCTCCTGCACTGAGGATGTTTTAGCTAGCATGGATTATGGATATTGGGTTGCTGCCTATAGTTGCCTCGAGAAATGAGCATCTTGGAAAATAAAGATCTTTAAAAATACGGGTAACCAATGATGTGGGATTGTGATACATGCTGGGGCCATGCTTATTTAGGAAGTCTTATTTTATTACAATTACATTACATAGTTTGGATATTGTTGAAATTGAGGGATTGAAAGACCTGGCGGGTGGAGAATAACATCCACCCGCCAGTTAGCGGAAGCAAAGTATGTAAGAAAACCAGAGAATAATATAATATATGAATGCATTATAATGAAAGAGTACAATATGGTTCTTCTCTATGCCTCTATATATACTAAACTAGCTACCAAATCTACCATAATAGGAATAGGTAACCCTAATAGGAATAGGAAACTAAGTCCAGCCGGAATAGGTAACCCTAATAGGAATAGGAAACTAAGTCCAGCCCACTAGGAGTTTCCTAATATTCAACAGAAACTAAGTCCAGCCCACTAGGAGTTTCCTAATATTCAACACTCCCCCTCAAGCTGGAACATTTGAAAGTTCCAAGCTTGGATCAAAACAAACACTCTACCTCACTCAAAATTACAAATGAAAATTAAAAGCAACTAGAGGATAACAGTGCTGGATGGCTTCGGAGGGACAATGCTATACACAACCCTTGGAAATGCATCAAGGGCGAAGCTTGTCACGAACGTCCTTGGGAATAATGGCACCAAGGGTAAACACGAACACCACCACAGCAACATAAGCACTCTAGGATGGATGGCTTCACTATGCCTGACCCTTCCTTGGGAATGAAGACGAATGCACCAAGAATGGAGCTGAACACAATCCTTGAGAATAAAGGTGAACACACCAAGGACGGAGCTGAACATGATCTTGGGAATGAACACACCGAGGATGGAGTTGAACACGAACCTCGGGAATGGAGATGAACACACCAAGGATAGAGTAGGACATGCTAACAAAGCCTTCATTGAACTTCATTGAGAGCGGTAGAGGCGAAAAAGGGAGCAAAGAATAGCAAAGGAGTTTACTGTGAACTGCTTAACAAAAAAACAAAACTCCAAACACACTTCTGCTGAACCAAACACTTTAAACCAAACTCCAAACACACTGGAAGCAACTGTGAACCCAAAACCTTATGAACCAAAATCCAAATACACTCCAAACAGACTCCAATCACACTGGAATGAACAGGCGACGGTGGCCGGAAACTGGCGGCGGTGACCGCGGCCGGTGGCGGCGACGGGGAATTCCGACAACACGGGCAGGTGCGTCTCCTCGAGACGATTCCAGTAGTGGTCGCGGCGTCCTGATCGGAGACCGGGTGACGGAGATATGGCCGGAAAACTCTCGAACTTCCCGACGGCGGCAGCGGCGCGTGAGGGCGCGTGCTGCGGCGGATGGCGATCGGGTTTGCGGCGGAAGACTCGTGACGATGTTCCCGAGGGCTCTGTGGTGTTAGATCGGAGGAAGAACCACGAGATCGACGGTGAACGTGAAATAGTCGCGGTGGCGCGGCGATAATTCCCGGCGAGGTGCGGCTGCTACGGCAATGGGGATTGGGTCCTAGGGTTTAGGCTCTAATACCATGTTGAAATTGAGGGATTGAAAGACTTGGCGGGTGGAGAATAACATCCACCCGCCAGTTAGCGGAAGCAAAGTATGTAAGAAAATCAGAGAATAATATAATATATGAATGCATTATAATGAAAGAGTACAATATGGTTCTTCTCTATGCCTCTATATATATTAAACTAGCTACCAAATCTACCATAATAGGAATAGGTAACCCTAATAGGAATAGGAAACTAAGTCCAGCCCACTAGGAGTTTCCTAATATTCAACAGATATTAAGAAACTACTAAATAGTTATTAAAAAACTATTGAATAGTTATTTAACTTATTACTCTTAGTCTTCGAATTACTTTAGGAAGTTTAATTATTCGAAAACTACCAAATAATTAATCATTTTTAGTTTAGTAATCTTTGTGGAGTGCTACTTAGAATAATAGAAAGGAGAAATTCAAACCCAAAAAGGGTCTGAGGGAGTTTTGGGTCTCAAGAAAACCTAGTGTTTTCTTCTTTTCCTTTTCCAACTATTATTCTTTGTTCTTTTTTTCTTTTATGTTTTTTTGCCCGTGACGTGAGCATATAAAAGATTGGTCAAGAACCGCCAACCCTGTTTGCCCAAGGGGGCTAAGTTGAACTTGTGCAATCACTTAAAGCCAAGGCCCCCAAACTGCTTAGGGACACTTAGTCAGTCCCAAGCCAACCACCGTATCCCATTCCCGTACTGCCCATCACTACCCCACCAATATTTATTTATTCATGAGTCTTTCTAGCCTAGGTTCTCACAGAAGGTTTTTGTTAGAAAATATTCAGCTGTTGAATATTTTATTCCTAGGGAAGAGGAAAAGGTTTCCTTTTCCTTGGGCAGCTCAAAGTCTTTTGTTTAACAGTCCAAAGTCTGTACCTTTCATGCCTATATATATATTGTGTTGTAATCTGAAGAATATAATAAGATGAAGTAATATTTTTCTGTACATATAATCAGTTTCAACATGGTATCAGAGCCATGAGAAGCTTTTCTTGAAGTTCCAGCTTCCTCTTCTTCACTGCAGAAATTTCTTCACGGCAGAAAAGCTGTTTTCTTCACTGCCAAGAAGAAAATTTTCTTTCTTCTTTCCCCTTGCTCCACTGTCATCACCACCTACCCAGAAAGGTTCACCGGCGTACGGCGACCAAGACTGGAAGTTCCGGTGGAATTCCGGCCTGCGTGTGAATCTCACGCGCCACCGTCACCAATGCCACGAGTTTCCACTCGCCGGCACGTGAGCCCATCTCCGGCAACATTTTCCGGCCAGATTTTCCAGATCAGTCCACCTTTTGTATGTGGCCCTACGGTATTTTTCTCATAATTTTCCAATGATTATGGCAGACCATGAAATTTTGAATAGTATACTGAAAGTTGCCAGGACCACCATTTCTTCTACTGCTCTTGCATTAAAATCAGACTCAGTTTGGGTCTTGGATTCTGGAGCCACTGATCATATCACTGGTAATCCTTCTTTTTTCTCTCAAATTGACCTCTCGGACTCACTTCCTGCCGTTACTTTTGGTGATGGATCAAAAGGAAAGGCTAAAGGAATTGGAAAAGTTAAACTTCATTCTTTATCCTTATCCAATGTCCTTTACATTCCTGGCTGTCCATTCAATTTGATTTCAATTAATCAACTTACTCATTCCCTCAATTGCATTGTTACTTTTTCTTCTAATTCTGTGGTTATTCAAGACCATCATACAAAGAAAACAATTGGTGCAGGATATGAATCAAGAGGTTTTTACCATTTTTCATGTTCCACCTATACCAAAGCAGCTTGCACTGCTACTGTTTCAACTCTTCTTGAGCATTGTCGGTTAGGACATCCCAGTCTTAATAAATTAAGACAACTTGTTCCTGGTTTGTCAAATTTAAAGGCCATAGAGTGTGAATCGTGCCAACTTGGGAAACACTCAAGAGCCTCATATCCTAGTAGAGTGAATAGGAGGGCCAATACCCCATTTTATTTAGTTCACTCTGATGTTTGGGGACCATGTCGAGTTTCATCCACTTTGGGTTTCTCATATTTTGTTGTCTTTATTGATGATTTCTCTCGTTGCACATGGGTCTTTTTAATGAAGAATCGTTTTGAATTATTTGATGTGTTTCAAAAATTCTACAATGAAATTGTGAATCAATTTGGGGTATCTCTCAAAATCTTACGTAGTGATAATGCGAGAGAGTATTTTTCTGACCCTTTCACTTCTTTCTTTTCTACACATGGAATACTTCATGAATCTTCATGTGCTAGAACTCCTCAACAAAATGGAGTTGCTGAACGGAAAATTCGTCATCTTGTTGAAACATCTCGTACATTGCTTATTCATAATAAGGTTCCTAAGAATTTTTGGGGGCATGCTATACTTCACTCTTGCTATCTCATAAATCGGATGCCTTCTTCTGTTTTGCAAGGACAAATTCCTCTCCATATCTTGCGCCCACAAGAACCTCTCCATAAGATCCCACTGCGAATCTTTGGGTGTACTTGCTTTGTTCATGATACTTCTCCAGGGCGTGATAAACTCGATGCTAAGGCAATAAAGTGTGTTTTTCTTGGAAATTCTCGCCTCCAGAAAGGTTTTAGGTGTTACTGTCCTAAAACACACCGTTTTTATACTTCCTTCGATGTTACCTTTTTTGAAACAACACCTTTTTTCTCTTCCACCTCCATTGAATCTGATTTCTTAGGAGAGCCCATTCTCCCTGTTCCTACTTTCTCAGAACCTGTATCTCCCACTGTTCCTGAAAGGACCATACCTATTCCTGAAATAACTATACCTCCTCCTACTCCAAACATCCAAGAGGAAGGACATATTCCACCATTGTTGTACACCTACCAACGACGCAATCATCAAGATTCACAAGAAAGCAGACACCCAGTTGAGTCTTGTCCTACATCATCATTACCTAATGATACTGTCGAAAACACCACAAAAGACTCTCCCATTGCCAGTCGAGTAGGTAAAAGATCCACTCAAAATCCTTACCCTATCTATAATTTCCTTTCACAAAAGAATCTGTCTCCATCATATTGTGCCTTCATTACTAGTTTGTCAACTGTTTTTGTTCCAAACAATGTCAAGGAGGCAATAGCTCATCCAGGATGGAGACAAGCAATGATTGATGAAATGGAAGCACTTGATTCTTCCGGGACTTGGGAGTTAGTACCTTTACCTCCTGGAAAAACTGTGGTTGGTTGTAGATGGGTATACAATGTGAAGGTTGGTCCAGATGGACAAGTTGATAGACTTAAAGCTCGACTTGTTGCTAAAGGATACACACAGGTATTTGGCATTGACTACACTGACACCTTCTCACCGGTAGCCAAGATCACCTCTATCCGTCTCTTCCTCTCAATGGCAGCCAATCGCCACTGGCCATTGTATCAGTTGGATATCAAGAATGCTTTCTTACATGGTGATTTGAAGGAGGAAGTATATATGGAACAGCCTCCTGGCTTTGTGGCTAAGACTGGAGCGAATCTTGTTTGTCGTCTCAAACGGTCACTCTATGGGTTGAAGCAATCTCCACGAGCATGGTTTGGGAGATTTAATAATGTGGTTCAACAGTTTGGCATGATTCAAAGCAAAGCTGACCATTCTGTTTTCTATAAACATTCTTTTGGAAAAAGCATATACCTTGTGGTCTATGTTGATGACATTGTTATCACAGGGGATGACACAGAAGGAATAAATCTGTTGAAGAAACATTTGTTTCAACACTTTGAGACAAAGGATCTTGGAAAATTGAAGTATTTTCTTGGTATTGAAGTTGCTCAATCCAAAAAGGGTATTTATGTGTCCCAACGGAAATATGCTTTGGATATTCTTAAAGAAACACACATGACAGATTGCAAGCCAATTGACACACCCATGGATCCAAATGTCAAACTTCTTCCAGGACAGGGGGAGCCTCTAGCTGATCCAAGTAGATATCGAAGATTAGTTGGCAAATTACTATACTTAACTGTCACTCGTCCAGATATTTCCTTTGCTGTAAGTGTTGTTAGCCAATTTCTACAGAAACCATGTCAAAGTCACTGGGATGCAGTCATCAGAATTTTACGATATGTCAAAAGATCTCCAGGTACTGGATTGCTTTATAAAAATCATGGACATACAGAAATTGTGGGCTATACAGATGCAGATTGGGCTGGATGCCCTTGGGATAGGAGATCAACATCAGGATATTGTATTATGTTTGGAGGAAATCTTGTTGCCTGGAAAAGCAAGAAACAAGATGTGGTTGCACGCTCAAGTGCAGAAGCAGAATACCGGCAATGGCACTTGGAGTATGTGAACTGATTTGGGTTAAGCATCTTCTCACAGAGCTAAACTTCTATAAACTTGGTCCTATGAAATTAATTTGTGACAATCAAGCTGCTCTGCATATTGCATCTAATCCTGTTTACCATGAAAGGACCAAACATATTGAAGTTGATTGCCACTTTATACGAGAAAAGGTTGCATCTGGAGATATCATTACCACATTTGTTGGGTCGAATGATCAACTTGCGGATGTTCTCACCAAATCTCTTCGTGGACCTAGGATCGAATACATTTGTAGCAAGCTTGGAGCATTTGATTTATATGCTCCAGCTTGAGGGGGAGTGTTAGAAAATATTCAGCTGTTGAATATTTTATTCCTAGGGAAGAGGAAAAGGTTTCCTTTTCCTTGGGCAGCTCAAAGTCTTTTGTTTAACAGTCCAAAGTCTGTACCTTTCATGCCTATATATATTGTGTTGTAATCTGAAGAATATAATAAGATGAAGTAATATTTTTCTGTACATATAATCAGTTTCAACAGTTTTCAGCAGTAAAAAAACACTCATGGAATAAGTTGGCATAGGTTGAGCAACACTCTTCAACAGGACCTCTTTGCCTGCCCATAACAACTTGAAAACTCTAGCTTGGTTGTATGCAGACTGGTCTGAATTAATAGTATCCAGAATAGACTTATATTTACTTCTTGTTTTCATACTCCTTTCCTCTAATTTCTCTTATATATATGCTATGGAGTTAACATGTTGTATGTTTATCAGGTGTTGGATGCAATTTGTCAAACAAAGAGGAACAACATTTGCATTAGCTAAGGCATATGCAGACTTAAAAATCAATGGAAAGTTGGTCAAAAGGATGACATTTGAGCAGGTTGCCTCAAAGATTAAGTCTGTTTCAATCATTCAAACGACAAAATCTTTGCTTCATAGACTTGAGAATCGCATCATTATCAGCCAGAAGGTTCTTGGTGCCAGCCGAGTGTTTAGTTTAGGAAACATTGATCATCTGCTGCTCAAATGTGTTGCCTTTCCAAGTAAAGGGGTCAATGTAGATAAAACAACACAGAAATGCAGGTGGGGAAAAGAGAAGATTGAAACAGTCAAGCTACCAAGGTATCCAGTGAGGGTAGTTCTCTGTGCTTACATGATTTTTGGTCATCCAGATATGGTTGTCATGGGAAATGGGCAGGATGAGAATGCTCTTGCTGAGTCTGCAGGAATCTTTGTGAAAGAGTTTGATTTATTGATTAAAGTTATTTTGGAATGGTCCATTCAGTCCCAATTCGGGGAGACTGTCCATCCTTCTTCAGACTGTCTAACTTTTAGATCTCAGCTGGAAGCTTTTGATAAAGCATGGTGTTCTTTTCTATATAGCTTTGTGATGTGGAAGGTCAAGGATGCCAAAATTTTAGAAAAATATTTGGTGAGAGCTGCTTTTGAGCTGGAGCATTCAATGTCACAAGCTTGCAAGCAGTCTGGTGATCATATGCCTGAAATGCAGGCTTTGCAAAAGCAGGTGTGCTGTACAAAATCTTTTTTTTTTTAACCATATTGAATAATTTATATGGTGGTTAATATTTTTGTGGATTACCTTTTCTTGTTAGGTTGCTGAAAACCAAAAAGTTCTGCGGGAAAAATTGCATCAACTTGCTGGTGAGGGTGGAATCAAGCGTTCAGGACACGCACTTCATGAGACACGGTCAAGATTTGCTGACAAAACTGAATCTAGTAGTTTATTATCCTCTTCATATCATCATACTCCTAGTTCAGGTGGTTTGTTAGACAGCTCTGCATCCAGTGATGCCAAGAAGTGTGATGTTGTAGAAGATTTTCTGAGCGCCCAGCATGATGGTGCCTCTTTATTGAAGCTCCATAGTTCTTCAAGCAATCAAAATGGTTCCTTGACTCCTAAGAGAACTCAAAATTTTTCCAAGACTGCAACAATGCCAACAGAGAATGAAATACTTGTGAATGAAATTTTTCATGAACGTCCTGGCTTCGACATTCTTAATCACAACCAGATACACATTAAGGTAACAACTGACATTTCTATAGGTCAACTGGCATTTCTATTCTATAGGTCTTGTATCAGTTTTCTTTTATGTATTCATCAAACCGAATTTCATGCTTCCGTGATATGCAGACAAAAGTGAGACACACAATGGACAAGGCTTTCTGGGATGGAGTCATTGACTCAATGAAACAGAATGAGCCTGATTATAGCTGGGTTCTTAAGCTCATCAAAGAAGTTCAAGATGAACTGTGCAAGATGTCTCCTAGTTGTAGACAAGATATTGTTGAAAAAATTGATATTGATATTCTCTCACAGGTACTGACCTTTTAAATCCTATATTTTATAGGTCCGCAACTCTGTTTCTTGGGGATTGACCTGATCTTGTTCTCTTTGTCCCTTCATCAGATGCTAAATGCTGGAATATTAGACATTGATTATCTAGGAAGGATCTTGGAATATTCGTTATTGACGCTGCAGAATTTCTGTGCTCCTGATGATAAGGATGAACTGAAATGTGCTCATCAGAAATTATTACAGAAACTAGCTGATATTCCACAAGCTGCAGATAAATCTAACACTGAATTTGCTCTTGTCGTAGTCGAGGCCCTGCGCTTTGTTTTACAACAAATTCAGGTGGGCATTTGAAGCCTTAATTATTCTCTCTGCTACTTTGAATTCTCATTTTTATAGTTGACGTAATAGGGGTGTTAAAGTAGTGTAGCTTATAGTTTTTTTAGGAATTCATGGCACTTGGTAAATTACAAAGCTATTGTTTTTTCATGGAAAGAAATTTGTCAAACTCCAATCTTGTATGAGCATGTCAACGTAGTGAAATAATTGGAGTTATCTCTTTTCTTCCAAAAAGTTTTCTTAAGTTTCAAATTCTTGGTCTTTCATTAACTATACCATTCATGTCAAGACTTGAAGGAATGAGAAGAAGGGTAGTAAAGTACTCTTATAACAGCAACCTGTACATTGAGATGTGTGCTTGATAGTCATGGATAACACTTGCTTTTATTTGTAAGAAACATAAAAAACACTTTGGTATGCAAATTTTATCGCATACAGGTTCCTATTTGATTTTGCAGTATGGCTCACCATATTCATCTTTTTGACAAGGTATAAAATCTTAATGAGAATGTCTGCAAATTTTCACAGAGACTCAAGCAAAGTAAAAATAAAACCCGCATCAGAGGGTTGGAACCTTATATCAAGGGGCCTGCTGGTGTGGAATACCTCAGAAATGCTTTTTTCAACCGTAATGGACCTCCTTCTAAGGCATATGCCTCTCTGCCTATGGTAAAGGAGTTGCTTTCTGCTTTGATTTCAGAGTTCGAGAATGATTGGAATGATCATTTGAATTCTCTATCGGCATTGGGGTTAAGCAATGAGAGGTACTCTCAGGATGAGGCTCCCTCCACCCTTCGTGCTGGATGTGGCATTTTTAGGGAACCAAAAAAAAATGTTATAACCTCAACTACCGCAGGTTAGTTTTTGATAATACTAAAATTAGCCAATTCCCTAAATTTTCATTTTTTTTCTTAATTCATTTAATATAAATTGTCCAATGTCCATTATTGATTTAGGAGTTGAACACCCGGAATGTAAGGGAGATAAAGTTGATCTCTTGGTGAGGCTTGGGTTATTGAAGCTTGTAACTGAGATTGTGGGTTTAACAGTGGAAAAACTGCCTGAGACTTTGAAGTTAAATTTCTACAGATTGCGAGCTGCTCAATCTGAGGTCCATAAAATCATTGTCATCTGTATCAGGTGGGTTCATATTCTGGCTCCTCTATACCCTGACTTATACACAACGTACATATCATTGGGACTCATAGACACTGTTTGTGCTTTGACTCTTTCCGCAAAGATGGTGCTCTATGGAATTAAATGTACATATCACTATATTACTGGTTGTGCCTTGACCTTTGTTGGTATTAAGTGATTATCGGCTACTTCTTGCTGACCTATTGACTTTAGGTGGTACTAGTAGACTAGCTATGAGGGAAAGCCATAAACTGTTTTCTGTGCCAGCCTACGGCAAGTAACACGACTGTACCAAGCCTGTATTGGTGGTTGGCATCATAGCTTAAGTTCTAGTATTATTCAACCTTTGGTATTAGTCACTCGAGAATCGGTATTAACCTTTCCTTGTGCAATTGGTATACCTGCCTTCTATAATTTTGTCATTGCATGCTGTGTTGCTTTCTCCACGCCTGTTTTCGGATAACTAACAATGTTAACGATACTAAGGAAGTATTTACAAGAAGAATTATAAAAGATTCACAGTTATAGGTTAGAAAAGGAGAAAACAGGTACTTGTACTGCTTTTGTTTTTAATTACGTGGTGGCTTCTTCTGATGTCTTTACAGTATATTGGTCCTGCGGCAAACCCTTCTTACCGAGCACCTCGTATCCAGTGCTCAGGACATGGAAACTCTGATAGGCAAATGTGTTACGCGGCTGTATGAGCTGGTGGATAATACTGAGGATGCAGGCATATCAGAAATCGTAGAATCAATGAGCTCTTTTCTGGAATCTGATGAGACAGAGAAGTCCCAAGCAAGGAAGGAGGTAGTGAAAAATATGCTGACGAAAAGCTTGCGATCTGAAGACACAGTCTTCAAACGGATTTCACATGCTATCCGCTTGGCAACCAGAGGAGTTTTACTAGGCGGAACTGGTCCCAAGGGTAAGAAACTAGCAGAAAATGCCCTTAAACGAGTTGGTGCCTCTGTTCTTACAGAAAAGTTGGTGGAAACCGGGGAGAAATTGTTAGTCGTTGCAATTGCTTCTGCCAGTATTCATAGAGCATGGTATGCAGAAGTCCTTAGAAACTTCTGATTCTTCTTCTGGGTGATCAGTAACTAATAAAGAAGTCAATCAATGCATTTCTATCTTTGATTTGTAGACTGTTTAAACTCATAGATTGTTTAGTGTCCAGTGTGAGGATTCTAATAGTTGGATTTTTCATGTTTAAATGTATTGTATGCTAGTCTGAATCTGAGTTTATTATACTGTTTCATATATGGTTGAATATAGGTAGGGAAATGAATGAATATAGGTACCTGTTCAATTGTTCATCAATGATGAACTGGAACATGCCTAAATTACACTCATTTCCTTCCCATTTTATGTTTGGTTTTGGTTCAATTACTAATGGTTGCTCTTACCTGCTTATAATTTAATGTTTAGTGAATAAACATTTATATATTTAGAAAGAATAAATTTTTATTTTCATTTGTTTGACATGATTAGTTTTCAATTATTGGTATATATATTTTTGAATGATGAGAATAACTTGCAATAACAACTTGAGAGTGTACACGAAATAAATTTTGTTTATGTGTAATGGCATGCTTAGTTGGATGGAAAATCATTCCATGGAAAAGCTTTTCCAAAAAGTTGAGAAAAATGAAAGATTATATTGTTTGGTTGGATGGAAAATGATTTTCATGGAGTTTGACTTTCCAAAGAGGAAAACAAATTCTGAAGTAGAGTTAGGTATTTTGTTTTCTAAAAAAAGTGGGAAGAAAGTATTAAGTTTTAGACTATTTTACACTCAACCAAATTTATTAATTACATATGTATATATAGCCAAACCATTATTACTAAGGGCATATTGATCTTTACATTCATAATTCTTTACCATTTCAAACCCAACCAAACAATGAAATTCATATTTCCAGTAATTTCTTTTTCTCCAATCAAATAGCGGAATATATTTTCCTGATAATTTGTTTTCCATAGAATTTGAATTCTAATTTTTTTCAAATATTTTCCAGCGAACTAAACATACTGTAATAAGGTAAATTGAATTAAAAATACATTCTTTAAGGTAAATTGAATTAAAAATACATTCTGTAACAGACTCGATAAAAAAATGTTTAGTACGAAGCAATTATGCTTTAATTGCTCAACCACTTCTTTTGAGGCAATAATGCTCCAATCAATTGATGACTTCTTTTGCCGCAATTGTTGATATATTTGTGAATGCTATTGGATGTCGTTTTTATTTGAAATCTCACGTGATTTGTGAAAAAATATATTTAGCATAAATTTGTAAGTTATCTATCCAAATTTCAAATGTTATGACCCTTGTTTAGCTATGCTGAATAGAGCCTTAAAGTTTCGTTTAAGATTTAAGTGTGCCATGCTTCAACATAACCTTTAAAGTTCGACTCAACATTATGTTTAAGTGTGATGTGTGAATATGCTAAACAGTAAACATAACCTTTAAAATTTCATTCAAGATTTCGTTTAAGTGTGATTATGTTGAACAAAACCTTTAAAGTTTTGTTCAAAGTTCTGTTCAAGGGCTAAAAAAGAGAAATGCAATAAATTAATGGGAAAAACTTATCAAAGTAGTGTTTTAAAAATCAACTGATTGGGCCAATATGTTATGTCAATAAATTACGGAGTATTTTACTAAAGACCAATTTAAAATTGGTCAAATCAATTGGAAAATAGTATAGATGGCATATAGGAGTAAACCCACTGGTAAAAAAAAAATCACAAACCAATAAGTTGCTCTAAGTGCATGTCGGCAACAAAATTCACCAAATCTTATTATAGATTAATGCCTGGTGTGAATTTAAAGCAAATTACGAGTTGAAGTTGTGATGAGATTTTTTTTATTATAGACTCACCACTGAGGCTCAAACCCACTCCCTTCCACATGGAAATGTACACTGGGTGCCACTTGACCACAAGGCCTTTGGCAAGTTGTGATGAGATTTAATAATTGGAATAAAGGTGAATCTCATCAAGAAATCTGATGGATGGCTCATCCATCCAACTCCTTCAATCCTTTCTTCTTTTGTGTCTGCTTTTTAGTGTTGATTGGAAGATATGATGACTACAAGATAAACTACTCGTGCCAAACTAGAAATGAACTGATGGTGATAACTCCTATGATCACTTTCTTACAACTTTTACTATTTAATTTTGTTTGTTGATGTGATCGATTGATATTAACACTAACGGTTACATTTTTTTTTTTCTTTTGCACTCAATTATTTCCGTAAGAGTAGATTATTTATCTTCTTAGTTTAAGTCAAGAGTTTATCCAACGCACACTATAGGATAGTGATTACGAATTTTCTCTATCACTTAAAAAAAATCAAGTAAGAATTGTTAAGATACATAGTAATTTTTTGGTTCTAGTGTCATTAGTGTGATGTAATGATAAGTGCTTATTTGTCTATATTTTTTCTCATTCACTAAGTAATTTTGTTTATAGATTCCAAGTTTAATGAGAATTAGAGCTTATTTTTGTTATTTTGCAAGAAGTATGAGTTGGAAAGCATTGGAAGCAAATATGAGCATTTTATGCATTTTGATGGGCATTGGAGTCAAATGGAGGCCAAATATGAAGCTATGTAGATGGATGCAACACTCCTAAGAAAGCCTAAGATTGGTATTTTCAATGATCTTGGTCATTTAGGCAAACCAAAACAAAAGAAGACCATAAGATCAAGGCATTGCAATTTTCGCTCATTTTGATCACTGTTTGGTTATTGGACCATATCTCAACCTAAGAATGCCCAAATGAGGTGATTCTTGCGCCATTGGAAAACCAACTTGAAGGGCTACAACTTTGTTGAAGACCACAAAGGTCAATGAAATGGTTTTGGTGGTGAAAAATAGCCTATAAGTCAAAACAGTTGCACAGAATTCTACTTACAACAAGAAATGCAATTTCTAGAGAGGAAGTAAATGGCCACCCCCACGGGCCGTGGGGCTCTGCTATGTTTATATTCAAGCTCGTTTTGAGCATTTTGAACGCGTTTTTGACCCATGGTTAAACCCTAGACACTCCCATTCATTTCCTTTCATATCTTTAGGTTAGATTAGACTTAGATTTATGTTCTTTAACACTTTTGAAGCTTGTAATCTTGGATTTGAAGCTTGGATTTCAATATTCTACCACTCATTTCAATAGAGAAGCTTTCTTTCCCTTATCTCTTTTCTTTTGCAAGATTTTATTTGTATTACTTGTGCTTTTGTGTTCTTTATGCTATTTAATCATGAGTAGTTAGTTTATGAGCTTGAGTTAGGGTTGTATTATCTATTTTGATGCTTAAGTTGTGATTATTGTGACAAAAAAAGGAAGAACCCCAACCTAGGGTTCATGTGTTTATGAGGGCATTGTGTTTGAGTCTTGTTAATGTTTGGTGTATACATTCATTGATATGTATTTAGAGGATTCCTTACTTCAATGAGAGTTGGGTGATGAATTTGTGACTCCCCTTGCATAAACCCGATTTCTTCCTATGAAAATAGGAGAAATTGGGAACTTTAAAATACTTATGTGCTTTAAGAGTTAGGATTGATACACCATGAAAGTAAGGCAATCCTTACTCTAATCCTTGTTTATTTGCTTACAATTGTGGCTTATTCCTACGTGCATTCCCGGTTGATTCCTTGGTTATTTGTTCTCCCTAACCCCGTAGGTTGTTGAAGCATCTAGATGGTAATGCCCCTAACTTGAGTTCTATTTCTTTATTTTATATTTATCTATTGTTCATATGTGTTTGTTCCACCTTGTTGTTTTTTGCTTAGCTTGTTTATCTCCTTACGCTAGTGCCTAGCTTTACGATTGCATATTGCGTGTCATAACTCTCAATCCTCAGTAGAACGACATTTCACACTCGTGCACTCACCATCACTCATTTTTGCTACACATCATGTATCATAACACATGCATTTTCAAATATGTTGGCCACTCATAAATGAGGACAAATTATGTTAATACAAAATGGAATGATTAATACAATTATATTATTGACGATAATAGAAAGATTACTCAATATAATGTATCATAATTTATTTCAAATAAATTGGTCTTTTTATTTTATAAAGAGTAAATACCAGTGGAGGTCCTCCGACTTTGATGGCACCGCCACTTTTAGTCTTCAACTTTTAAATTAATCACTTTTAGTCCTCGACTTTGATGACTCTGCCACTTTTAGTCCTTAACTTTTAAATCAACCACTTTTAGTCTTCTTACTTTTTGTTTCTAGCCACATATGGTCCTTCCTTTACAATTGGACATCTAATGTCATTTTCTCACGGACAATTCAGCCATTTGGTCCAAAATTTAGTGTTAAGAAAGGAGAGTGGAGAATATGGTTTCTTCAATTATTCTGATGAGGAAACATAATACTTAATACATTAATTATGAAATGACTGAATTGCTCTTGAGAAAAAATGACATTAGATGTCCAATTGTAAAGGAAGGACCATAGGTGGCTAGAAACAAAAAGTAAGAGGACTAAAAGTGGGTGATTTAAAAGTTGAGGACTAAAAGTGGCGGTGCCATCAAAGTCGGAGGACTAAAAGTGGTTGATTTAAAAGTTGAGGACTAAAAGTGACGGTGCCATCAAAGTCGGGGGACCTTCACTGGTATTTACTCTTTTATAAAACTCGATAGTGTGCTATACATTTTTAATGAGATCTTAACAATTTGAGTAACCCAAATATTTTTTGAACAAAATTAAAGCATTTTTTTTCATAAAATATAATTAACACTATGTGTACTCTAATATGACATTAAAAGTATGTAAAGTATTGGGATCTTGATCAAGTAATTAGAATCTTGGGATTAAAAGCCTTGTCATGCGTTTTTTATTTAAGTACTACTGATTTTATTACAATGCAGATTTGAGTCCACAACCTCCTATATAAAAGTATGGTGCCACTAGACCATAAGGTCTTGGTCCATTGTCATGAGTTTAATCCTCATAGAAGTTCCATTTAGTATGACACATTATAATTAATTAATTGTTCAATTTAATAATTTATCAACGACAACTCATCTATCAAGTAGGGCAAAAACTTGTGTGAGACCGTCTCACCATGAGACATGTCGGGTCGGGTCGGGTCAATATGCAAATGTGACACTTATATGCACAAATGTCATACTTATATGCTCAAATGTAATACTAATCATGAATAAAATTTTTATTACTTATTAGGGTAAATTTAATACTTTTAAGGGAAAGTACAATACTTTTACATTTCGATTTAAAAGTATTACATTTTTCCTCAAAAGTATTATATTTGCCCTTATAAGTAAGAGGTACTTGTCAACATTACTTATTATGAAAAATGTATTACTTTTTATCTTATAAGTAACAAAAATTGTATTTTTGATTAGTGTTATATTTGAGCATAAAAGTGTGAGATTTGCACATATAAGTATGACATTTGCATGGTGCTTTGACCCGACCCGACCCGTCTCACGAATAAGGATCCGTGAGACGGTCTCACACAAGTGTGACCCATCAAGTAGTTACTTTTAATTTCAGACGTATTAAATATTGAAAATAAATAATTTTTATATTGCTTTATTTTCATCTTATAAATATAAGAAAAGTAATATTTGCAAATCACCCTCATCATTTTCTAGCAAATTATATAGTAGACCATAATCTACATTGTAAGATGGATTACTGATAAATGTTCATTTTTAGTATACTAAACTAAAAATGAACTTGCAATACACTAAAAAATCAACTTTCAGTATACTAAAAGAGTCTAAACTAAAAGCAAATGCATAGAAAGCACATGTCAAAGAAACAAGACTTGGAGACAATCCAAATCAAGTTAGTCAAATTGCATATTTAATAAGGCCAACTCCAACGGACACCAAATCAGCAAAAAAAACAAAAACTGCATCCCACCATGGCACCATCCCACCAAATTTTGCTTCTCCAATATAATGTGCAGCACCATATCGCCAAAACACCAAAATATTTGGTGTTAATGAACAATGCCGCACCATATATGGTGCGACACTGTTCATCCGCTGCAAATATAGGGAGGGGAGGAATGTACCATTTTGCCCTTGCTTCTTTTTTATAATTCCAAATGTATCCTTTATTTGTTTATATAAAATTTTAGTAATTTGTAAAATATTTATATTTAAAGTTTGTATTATTAAATATAAATTATACCATTTTAAAGATCTCATTGAGACGATCGAAACAAGACTAATATTGAATATATATTAATTAAAAGAGAAAATTGTCATTTTGGTCCACTGACTATAGGGGTCCTATTAATTTTCATCCATGACTTTCAAAAGTGTTAATTGCATACCACGACTTTTCAATTTGTATCAATTTTGGTCACTTCGGCCAAATTTCGCCAGAAAATCATAAGCTCTAAAATAATGAGGGTATTTTAGACATTTCACATCTATTTTCTTCTTCTCCGGTGAACCCTTCTTCTCCGGCGAATCCTTCTTCTTCGGCAAAGCCAATTGGATACGGCAGCGGCGGAGAAGCGAGAGAACCACCGTCCTCACCTCCAGAATCGCCATTCTGGCGACTGTTAACACTAAAAAATTGAGTCGACGACCTGCTCTGCCCCGGGCGGAATAGAGTCCTGTCGTAACTTGCTCGCTTTTGTGGATCGGTGAGAATAGCATATGCGGCGTACACTCTGATGAAGTTTTCGTTCGACGATTCCCAACGAAAGCTAGACGCGACGTCCGGATGCAAAACCCTAGCCAATCTCCTGTACACAGCCTTGATTTCCTAACCAGTGGCGCCCGTCTGAATCTGCAAACTTCGTAGAGCGAGGCGTACGTGCGTGGCGGCGACGGCGAGTAAATGGATAGAATATGATTGGCCTCGCAGCTCATGCCGTAGTGATAACATCATCACCGGAAACACCATTTTGGTTCGCCGGAGAAGAAGAAAATAGATATGAAATGTCTAAAATACCCTCATTATTTTAAGGTTTATGATTTTCCGGCGAAATTTGGCCGAAGTGACCAAAATTGATACAAATTGAAAAGTCGTGGTATGTAATTAACACTATTAAAAGTCGTAGATGACAATTAATAAGACCCATATAGTCAGTTGACCAAAATGACAATTTACTCTAATTAAAATTTCAAATACATCAACTAAATTTTTAAAAATATTGTGGAATAAACTAAATTTTTAAAAATATTGTTAAATTCGCTTTTTTAAAATTATTAATGTTCTAAAAAATTAATGTTAATAAAAATTATTATTTACATCACAAGTTATATTGTATATTAAACTAATTTAAGTTTGAAGTAAATTATATTAAACTAATTAAATTTGAATTAATAATTGAGAAATCAAATTATTTTAGTGTAGAAATTTGGTGTTTTGGTGTAAATGGATTGGAGATGAATAAAATTTAGTGTAAAAATATGTTGAGAATACTCATGTTAATGTGATATTTAGTGAAGAAATTTGGTGTTTTGGTGTATGGTAAGTTGGATTTGCTCTAACAACAAAGTTACAAATTTAATTATCAATGTAAACGATTTATTTACAAAATTTAATTAATACATATCCTTAAATAATAATTACGAAAATAATTAGTGATCTAGCGGCCCATGAGTACACAGTAGAAGGATTGTCGTTTTCCTGTTATATCAATCATTCCATTATTGGACGGTATTGGGAGGGCGGATCGTCACGTCACTTTTTTAGACTCCGCGGCATGCATACACGTGGCCTTACGTTGGCGATTTGACAGCTTGGCCTCATATTTACTTTAACTTTTTTTTTTTTTTTTTTTGAAAAATATTTACTTTAACTTAACAAAACACAAACGTGCTAAATGCCAACCATGGTCCACGGAGTTAGTGCTAATTTTGCTTGATACTAATTTCGTGTGTAAAATATATATATTTTTATTATTACAAATATATTTATTATTAATTATGTATTTGATTGTTGAAAAAAGCGATATTTGGATGTAATAAAACACAAGGAAAAGTGAGAATTAACAATGATAACACTTCATGCATGAATTTAATATATTTTTCTATCAATTTGTTTTATTATAACCTTATATAAACAACATATGTCTCAAATAAAACTTGTAAAATACTTAAATATAAGAAGTTGAATGAATCACTTAGGCTGCAAGGAGTGATTCAACAATATAATGGAGGAAAAAGTGAGGAAGTTGTCTTAGAATAATTTAAAAAAAAATTGTATTCCACCCCTAAAAACTCAAGAAAGAATAATAATAATGGTGATATTAATTAAAACCATCTTAGACATGGAAGTTATGGGAAATTATTAAGAAGTTTAAAACTTCAATTACCATTCACTACTCCCATAAATAATATAATAATTCCGGTATTGACCAAAACCTAGCACTTGGCGGTTGAGAGATTGTTGGCTGGTTGGCCAAAGTCTAGCACTCAGTGGTTAGGAGATTATTGGCTGGTAAAAGACTTAAAAGGTCAAGTTTGGAACTCAACGTCTTGAAAATGTGATGGCGGTTTATAAAAAATTAAAGTTGCGTCTTCGCTATTAATTATAGTTTTTGGTGTAGTGGTAAACGCTTAATCCTAACACTATCAATATATTCTCCAAACATCACGTAAACTTTTAGAGAACATCATATATTAATTTCAAAAAAAAATTGATCAACCTTAAAAGAATTTAATTTATCTTCTGAAGTATGAATTAGAACAAAGAAGATTAATTATTCTTCTCAATAAACAACAAGATCAAGATAACCAACATTCTTGATCTACAAATAATAAAATTCCTACCAATTTAAAATAATATGTTTACACCACAACATCATAATATTATTTAAGTTTTTGATACGGAGTAGTATTATCTTAAACATTTAAGTACTCCATTAATATATAAATCTCTAGCTTGATGATAATGAACAAAATCGATCCTCATCCATGTTCTTTTAACGAGGTTTTCTCCGCACCTTGTGACCCTAGCCGGCAAAGAACCACAAGGAGGTAAACCAGCCTAGCAGGTTCCCCATAACTGACCGGCTCAAACTCAAAGGTTTGAGGATCAAACCTCCAACCTCTCGGCGGTAGGTAGAGCACTCTTACCACCTGAGCTGTCCTTACATACGATCCTCATCCATGTTGCATGGGCAGTTGGCAGCCCCAAATCTTTCGCCAAATAATGCAACAACAACCTTCAGGCTTTTTCATTAGTTCAATGGGTAGGCAGTTGTAATGGGTTGGATCCAACTTCCAACACCAATAGTTCAATATTCTAATTATCAATTGTCACCTAGTAAAGTGGGGCGGATATAATTAACCTTATAAGATTCGTTATCTAGTTTCACTTTGTTAATTATAAAGAATTTGAAAAGTTCGTGTTAGAGGTTAATGGAATTTGATCGGAGATGGTGAATTTAAAGAGGGGAAAGATTGTTGTTCATGTTGTGGATGGTGTATTAATGGATGTCAAGTTTGAGTGGTCTGTTCGCTCATATTTTAGTGAAAAAAGATTTATTTTTGTGTATGTTTAATTTCTGACAAATCTTGAGGTTTTCATCAATTTAGCTTCATTCTCATATAATTGCCAAAGACATTGTAGTCTAATGGCACCCGGTTTACACTCCCACATGGAAGAGAGTGGGTTCGAGTCTCTGTGGAGTCAATTGTTGACTTTTTGTGTATATATCAATTTATTCATCCCTACACTTGTCTTGCAACTGAAAATATTTTATTGTTAGGTAAAAAAGTTTTTTTTTTTTTATTGAATTGTGTATTAACTATTAACTAATAATGTACTATACATAATTACCGGTGAGATGAAAGACACATCAAAATTTGGATGTTTATTACTAATATTATAACTCATGTGCAATACTATTATAATAGTATATATTTTAACAACTCACCATACCAAACCATTGTGTATATAAAGGGATCATCAATGCAACACGAGGTTGTATAGCCACTTCTCAATCTTCTCCATTATTCTCAGCGCACTCTCTCTCTGGTCTCTTGCTTTAGCCTCTTGCAAAATAACCAACAATGGCTCCAATCCCCGGTGTAATGCCAATCGGTAACTACGTCTCTCTGTATGTAATGCTCCCGGTAAGCCAACATTATCATATTCAATTCTATACTTAATTAGTGTCAATTGTCCGGATTAGGGAAAAACATATGAATGTATAAAACTATGATCCAATTAAACTAAATTCAAATTTATCGTGTAATTTGGTTCATTTACATTACTGACTTACTGTTAATCAATCGATCTGAGTACACTTATAATTTTTTCTGTGGCGGGAAAGTTGGGAGTTGTGAATGCGGAGAATGTTTTCCCGGACAAGGAAAAGGTGGAAGATGAGCTGAAGCAGGTGAAAGCAGGGGGGTGCGATGGGGTGATGGTGGATGTGTGGTGGGGGATCATTGAGGCCAAAGGGCCAAAGCAGTACGATTGGTCTGCTTACAGGGAGTTATTCCAGTTGGTTAAGAAATGTGGGCTCAAAATCCAGGCGATCATGTCTTTCCACCAATGCGGCGGCAATGTCGGCGACGCCGTCTTCATCCCCATCCCTCAATGGATTCTCCAAATCGGCGACAAAAACCCCGATATCTTCTACACCAACCGGGCCGGCAATAGAAACCAGGAGTACCTCTCTCTCGCCGTCGACAATCAATGTCTCTTCCAGGGCCGCACGGCTATCGAGGTAACTCTAATCTTATTATCAGTTTAAACTTGACTTAAACTTATTACTTTTAAGGGACCAAAAAAATTAGCAGTACTGAGTAGACCGTGACTCAAAACAGACAAAGGCTAAATAAACTAAGGGACCTAAGGGTCAATAAATTATTTTAAAGCATATATCAATTTTGGTCTCACTTAACAAAATGATAATTTTGGTTCACATGTCTTACAAATTTCATCCACGACTATTGTTTTAGTATCAATTTTCATCCATCATTATTATTTTAGTGTTAAAATTCATCACGACAGTCACCTATCCATTTAATCATGTCGAAATCTAAATTTATTAAGAGTATTTTGTTCTTTTCAACTTAAATCTCAATTTGAGCATGAATAAAGATATTTATGTCAAAGACCTTGTGATTAAGTGATACCCGGTGTCCCGATTAACACTCTCACATGGATGATGGAGTGAATTCGAGCCTCAGTGGAGGCAACTGTTGACTTGTTGTAAAAGGAATCTTAATTTGAGAATGACGAAAATACCCTTAATAATGTCATATTTCAACATGTTTTAAATGAAGGGTTGATCGGCGGTGTGATCAATTTTGACATTAAAATAATAGTTGAAAATTTATAGTAAAACAATAATCATGGATAAATTGGTAAGAATAACAATAGTTGAAAATTTATAGTAATTTATAGTAAAACAATAGTCATGGATAAATTAGTAAGACCGGCAGTGTGAGCAATTTTGACATTAAAATAATAGTTGAAAATTTATAGTAAAACAAAAATCATGGATAAATTGGTAAGAATAATAATAGTTGAAAATTTATAGTAAAACAATAGTCATGGATAAATTGGTAAAAATTAAATATGTGACCAAAATTGTCAGTTTGCTAATATTGGTGAAACTAAAATTGATATTTGCTGTATTATTTTAGCTGGAATCAAACTTATAACTTGTGTCATTGTCAAATTAATTTGTTACCAAATTGAACTTATTATTGATATGGTTGAGATGTACTTGTAGATGTACAGGGACTTCATGGAAAGTTTCAGAGATAATATGGCAGACTTTTTGAAGGGTGGAGATATTGTAGACATTGAAGTAGGGTGTGGGGCTGCCGGAGAGCTTCGGTATCCCTCGTATCCCGAGACTCAAGGATGGGTTTTTCCCGGCATCGGAGAATTTCAGGTCAGTCTTGATTTAGGCTTTACAAGTTACAACAATGGCGGATATGAGAATTGAATGATCATCGTATGTATTATAACTTTAATTTGTAGTGCTATGACAAGTACATGGTGGCAGACTGGAAGGCGGCTGTGAAGCAAGCGGGGAATGCAGATTGGGAGATGCCGGGAAAAGGCGCCGGGACTTACAACGACACGCCGGACAAGACGGAATTCTTCCGGCCAAACGGGACTTACAAGACGGATATGGGCAAGTTTTTCTTGACCTGGTACTCCAACAAGCTCATCATCCATGGCGATCAAGTCCTCGAAGAAGCCAACAAAGTTTTCGTTGGGCTCCGCGTCAACATAGCTGCCAAAGTACAGCTTTAAATTAATTTATTTCTCCATCTCACCCTCTTAATTAATTAATTAAATTACTCATCAGGTTTAGATGTATACGCAGGTTTCTGGGATTCACTGGTGGTACAACCATGTGAGCCATGCGGCGGAGCTCACCGCCGGATTCTACAATGTGGCGGGAAGAGACGGTTATCGGCCTATTGCGAGGATGCTGGCAAGGCACCATGCCACTCTAAACTTCACTTGCCTTGAGATGAGAGACTCCGAACAGCCTGCCGAGGCCAAGAGTGCTCCTCAAGAACTCGTTCAACAGGTACCATAACCAAAATTCTATAATACCAAAATGAATAAATAAAAGTAGTCCTGAAACTAGCATAGTGGTTGCTCACTTTACCTTAAGTTATGATCGGAAGTGGGGTTGGGTTTGATTGTATTGTGTTGGTGTAATTTGAGTACTACTAATGTAGTAAATACACCGAGATATATGAATATGCCTAAGTATCGTCTAGGTTCACGTATACAAGCTTAGGTAAACGTGACAGTGGGCCGGATGATCCCAAACTTATAGTAGGTTTGAGTAAAAGTTCAAAAATCACTCCTCAAAGCATTTAATGCGCCTTATATAGAGGTGAGGGGGGACACATGTCGGGAACTCGGCATGCTAGCTAGACACGTGTTTCACATGTATTTGGAGAGGTCGGGAGCTATGCTGATACGTCCACATGCAAGGAGATGCCTGACGAGTCCTACTGTGATGTGACGAGTATAATGTAATTAGTCACGCTTGTCTTTTAGCATAAAATGTTGTCCCATCAGAATAACTGGTATGGGCATTAAGGTTGGGAGTTCCCGAGCTCAGGGCGAATTGTGTAATCGATAATCATAAAAGAATGTGTTTATCCACTGACTTGGGTCAGATCATAACCAGATGGTGTCAAATGTGGTCGGGAAATGTCTTTCATGAAATACATAACACATGCATGCCGAGCAGATATATGGTTATATGCCAGAGGGATATCTCCTATTAACAACCTAACAATCCTAACATTGATTTTTATCAAAAGCATAGTGCAATATTAATATTAACAAGAATGATACTAGGTATAAAATAGGGACAATCCAGTCAAGTTGGTCAAACTATTCGCTTAAGTTCACTATGTACAATCTAGCTGGTTTATTTCCTGGCGATCTTTTAGTTACTTCCAACATGCTAATTAAAGTTGAGTTGAATGATTGTGCAGGTGTTGAGCAGCGGATGGAAAGAGTATATCGATGTGGCAGGTGAGAATGCACTGCCAAGATATGATGCCACGGCATACAACCAAATGCTTCTGAACGTCAGGCCAAACGGCGTCAACCTTAACGGCCCTCCCAAGCTCAAGATGTCTGGCTTGACATATCTCCGTTTGTCCGACGATCTGTTACAGACAGACAACTTCGAACTCTTCAAGAAATTCGTCAAGAAGATGCACGCTGATCTGGTCACCATTAATTATTATATTTGTTTAAATCTCCAAACAAAATTTAATCAAAAGACTGATTACATTAATTAACAATCTTATGTAGTATGGAATAATAATAATAATAATAATAATAATATTGTTTAAATAATTTTCAGGATCCATCCCCGAACGCTATCTCTCCGGCGGTGTTGGAGAGATCAAACTCGGCGATCACCATTGATGAACTGATGGAAGCCACGAAAGGAAGCAGTCCATTCCCGTGGTATGACGTCACAGACATACCGGTGGATGGCTCAAACCCGTTTGATTGATTAGGATGACATCACCCTCCTCCCTGGACACTACTGCATGTGGAACAATAAATTAATAAATATTATACATAAATGAATAATCCAGCTTTCAGTGCGGAAGGTGAAGGAGGAGCAGAGAAGGTAGTGTTTGGATAATGTTGAGGAATTAATAAGAAATGGACTTGAGATGTTGTGCAAGCCATTCATTAGTACGTAGCTTCGTATATGAATTATGAAGCTAAGAGCCTAAGAATGTTGTCTAATAATTACAATTATAATAATAATATGTCAAGTAATTTGTGATTTTATGACATCAATGTTATAAATATTACTAATAATAACTTAGAGTGTATTCAAAAATTGTTATATTCTATTTTAATAATTTAAATTTCATGATCGTTACATGTTAATTTAAGAACACAAAATTATCTTATTCTAAAATAGATGACCAAGAAAATAAAACGTAATTTTCGTACTTAAAAAATAAAATATTTATACTAACTCGTATACCCGTGGGTATAATATTTATTTCTTGTCTCAATATAGAGGTTAGACTTTTATTTACTGCGTAGTATCTGTTCATAACTACTTTCTCAATCTAATGAAATACAAAAGTCAATATTACATCTATCTCCTTCCATATAAGGGTGCAACCAAGTATAGACCACAAGGTCTTTGGTGCTCACTTTAAAAAGTTTTAGGGAAAATTGTAAATTTTGTCCCTCAATAATATGCCAATTATCAATGTCACCCCTGAATTATTAGTGGTGTAAATGTTACCCCTCAATTTTTAAAAAGGTACATATATTGCTCCTCTCGTAACGAAGGAGGGGCAATATTTACACCACGGGAGGGGCAATATATATACCATTTTTAAAAATTGAGGGGCAATATTTACACCACTAATAATTCAGGGGTGACATTGATAATTGGCATATTATGGAGGTGCATAAATTACAATTTTCCCAAAGTTTTAAATCTCACATTATTATTGATGAGACTCAATTCTCTATATTTCTTCTCAAATTTTAGCCCTCCATGTCCATGGTGACACTATATTATTATTGTTGATACGGGGAAGGATTGGCACCACATTTCTAACGGCTCATCAGTCATCACTCACCAAGAAGCTTTGAGAATTGGGATTGCAGCGAAAGTGCAGCTCAAAAGCATGATTAATGTCTACTTATCTCTTCACAGACCTCTCCAATTGAATTCTTCGCCCTACTTTTTTAATCCTACCGCAAGAAGGACACAGTCCTGCACTATTCCATCCCACCCGCTCCTCGCTCTTTCTGGGTTGCCATCCCTTTCCGCCCGGCAAAAATTTGCTAGGAAACGACGTCGCTTCACTTCTTTTGCATCCACCTTGGAGCTCCCACTTCTTCCCTTTCCTTTAGACCAGGTAATTGATCTTATTTTCAATTTCTTTTGTTTTTTAATGGAAATCCCATTTCTTGAATTTTGTGTGTGTGTGTGGGAATAATGTATGATTGTTGTAACTTCAACTTTCTTCCCTTGTGCAGACACTTATCCCTTCAGAGACCAAGACACTTCACTTGTACGAAGCCAGATACCTAGCTCTGCTAGATGAGGTTATGCTTCTACATTCATCTAACTGTGGTTAATTATGGGCTTGTTATGGTTAATTGTGTTGGCTTAGTATTTTTTTGATGACAGAGGCAACCTACGTCACTATCTGAGTTTGTGCACTGAGTAAACCACTATATGAAGATGTGCATTGAGTAAACTCGGACTTGTGATCTGAGTAAACCACTATATAAGGGTGTGCACTAAGTAAACTCAGGCTTGTGATCCTAGGTGGCAAAGGACTACTAAATTAGGTTGCCCATAGAGCGGCTTTAATCAAGGGAGATCAATAAGCCGCACCAACTAGGAGTGGAACTTGTAACCTTGTGGTTACTAAGTCAACAGCCTAACCAACTTGATTCGGGTTGCCCACTTTGGCTTAGTATTTTTTTTATGACGAGGCAACCCGAAGTTACTATATGAGGGTGTGCATTGAGTAAATTCGGGCTTGTAACCCTAGTTGGCAAAGGACTACTAAATTAGGTTGCCCATTGCTGCTTGGCTTTAATCAAGAAGATCAATAAGCCGCTCCAACTAGGAGTTGAACTTGTAAGCTTGTGGTTACTAAGCAAACAACCTAACCAACTTGATTAGGGTTCCCACTTTGGCTTAGTATTTGTTGGTAGTACCCAATTCTGTTTATTTTATCTAACTGAGCATGGGGTTTGTTGTGCTCAATAGAAGTAATTGACTCGGAACCCAAATTCTGCATTAAATTGAATGTAAAGATAATAGCACATGATTTCAACTAACGCATTCTATACCTACAGTTAACAATTTATGTACATGTAAACAAATAACTTGATAATTGCTAACACATAATATGATAGCTACAAGTACAGAAATTATCAACTGTAGATACAGAATGTATCAACTACAAATACAAAATCTGAATGTAATTTTTGGACCAAGGTCTACAATGCAAGGTAGACCCTGATCCATGGTATAATTTGCCCATGATGGGTGATATTTTGCCCATTACATGGGATTCACCCAAGTCGGTATGTAATTTGGTGGTAAGTTATACTATTTCTGCACAATAACTGGTTTTGAATCCTACTGCCCCATCCCCATCAGATGTACCTAAAACAAAAAGGTGTAATCCTTGATTTATTTTAGGGAAGGTGATTGGTTAATTTGCTTCTTACTGTGTCTAACCAAAAAGAGCTCTTCTCTACCTTTTTTTTTTGCAGTCTCTATTTAGGAAAGAGAAGCTATTTGTACACTTTGTGTTGGATCCTATTGCAATTAATGATACATCTGGAGAAGCGTCATTTGCAGCCAGATATTGTTGCTTAGTTGTTATAGAGAAAGTAAGCTTTGACACTTATATAGATGATGAAACTAGCAAATGATACTGATAAATCATCAATTCCTGTCACTGCTTTTCAGGTTGAGCGCTTAGATGTTGGCGCATTTGTCTCTATAAGAGGCATAGGCCGTGTCAAGATTGTGCAATTTGTGCAGGTGAATTATCATTGCTTGATTTATACATTGTTTGTTTAAGCTGAATAATAGAATTTCAAAGTTGAAAGTATAGCCCGATTGTTTGACATGTCTGAACTTTTTTTCGAGGTGTGAATTTATTTATTCTCAATGAATGATTTTTAAGAACTCGAAGTTTCATAAACTAAAGGAATATGGCAGCCAGGTAATTTTAGCAATTCTAAGCACTGTATGGATGGAAATGAAGCTAGCACCAAGATAGTAAATGACGGGAACAATGTCTTAGAGTGTCGTAACTGTGATTTTTATGTTATCATGAAGTTATTTTGCTTACAGTCCTAATATCTATACAGGTCTTTACTTTGGCATAATTTGTAGGCAGAACCATACTTGAGGGGCATGGTCATACCATTTCAAGATAACATTCCACTCACTGTTACAGATATAAGTTCCAAAGTTTCAGAGTTGAAGGAATCCATTGGCAGTTTGAATAGTATAGAAATAAAGCTGAAGGTAAATATCCAACCTCTACATTGTCCCTTAAGTTTTTTTTTTTAAACATTCAAGTGAAACTAGTATATGGTCACTTTTCTGATTCTTATTTAAATTCTCTTACTTGTTAAGTGTTTCTTTTGAGTGGCAAGAAAAACCTGCAACCACTACTCGAGGGTGTGGACTAGGTAGACCCCGCCTTGTGGCCCTAACTGGCAAAGGACCACTAGGAGCTAAGGTAAACCTGCCTGGGTTGCCCATAGCTGACCACTTCAAACCAAGAAGGCCAATAGACCACTCCCATTAGGAGTCGAATTTGTAACCTTGTGGTTACCAAGTTAACAGACTGATCAACTTGGCTAGGGTTACCTCTTGTTATAAAGTGTATTGTATCGCTGAATGTTCTTTTTGGGGTTTTTTTTTATGGTAACTAAGTTAACTTGTACTTTTATAGGCCCCGAAAGAAGAATTGTTGCAAACAATGACTGCCAACTCTATAGGGTGGGTCAAGAAGGCATCTTTACTCGATTGTGACAGCAATTTCATTCCATCCATGGCTGAGCTTGTGTCCTTTGCAGCACTCCAACCTGTTTCAGGTATGTTGCTAGCTTTTGGAGTTTCTCGTTCTCTATTAAATAGCCATTATTTTTAAATTCATACAAGATGGAGATTCTTGTCAGAGATGAAGGAAATTGCATCATATCATGCATGCATAGTACACTGTCCCATGTATAGACAAAGATCAATAATTGGAAATTCCATTTTTGCAAGTCTTTGAAGAGTAAAGATGGCAGGCTGCTATCATATCGCATTTCATCAAGTAACTATCATATCGTAACATTGGAAAGGAACAAAGTAAAAGTTTGGTTTTCAGAAAAATTAAAGCACACGATCGAGTCTTAATAGTAATTCCGTGTTTTTTCCTGGTATAACAGGAGCAAGCCAATCCGATCTGGTGAAATTGCAGAAGGAGAAGCTAAGAGCAATGCGCATCAAAGACACAATGGAGAGGCTAGACTTGTCGTCCAGATACGTGAGAGATAATATTTCCCTGGTCGCTGCAAAACTCGCGATTCAATCTTTAGATTCCCCCTCTTCATAATGTGGATTGAATGCCTGCAAAAATCAGCCATCAATCTCAGCAAAACTATTTGAGAAAGAGAGAAATATAATGTCGCAAGATTGGAATTGTTTGGCATAACCGCATAACTGTTGAAACATATTTACAATCCTAAGGCAATATGTTAAGGAAACAACATTTGATTATTTGTTGAACATTATTGTTTACATTTTTCCACAAATGTACAAGTTGTAATAAGTGATAAAGTATGCATATCCTGCATTAAATGACACATTAGCACATCAAATTCTAAGGTATAATGTACATTATTCTAACACATTATCTTATCCCAAAAGTTTCATTATCCAACACATAATTTACATTATTCTAACACATAAAACACGTTATTCTAATACATAATGAACGTTATGTGTTAAATATATTATTCTAACTTATAAAATTCAACTGTGTCGTTTAAGATTGTGATCCACACACCTGTGTAATTTTTCTATTAGCATTACATCGTATATGTTTCTATAATTGTATTCTATTCATATTAATAAATATTATTATTATTATTTGAGGCCCAAAATCTTGAAGGAAGAGATATTTTTTGAGGAGATATTTTGGCATGCAACTAGAAGTAGGAATTTCTGTTTTGTTGTGAGTTGTGACAACTGACATGAGCAATTGAGCGATCAGCTTTCACAACGAACTCAAAAGATTGGAGAATAACAAAAAATGGCTATGGCGGCCATGGGGTCGGCTCCCTTGTTCACTGCTCCTGAAACTATAAAAGCGCCATTTCTAAAACCACTTCCTACCCCTCCAGCTCTTTCGCTCTCTGTACGTTTTCCTTTTTTCCTCTGTTTTTTTTTTTCTTTTTAAATTTATACTCTCGTTCAATTATATGCAGTTATACAGGCTAACCCTAATGGGGCTTTGCTTACTTGTTTGATTTATGGATTAACTGTTAAATTTCTCATTGAAACCTCCGTTTTCGTCTTGTATTAAAGTCCAATTTGTTGTCTGTTTTCTGGAATCTCCATTTTTGTTGTGCTTAATCGGTAGAATTTCTCCCAGAAAAATGCTATTTGTACCAAAAACTCCATTCTTAGATAAGGAGAACCTTTGCTAAAGTATCTAGATTCTGAAGTTGCTATCAACTTCAGAACTTTTGAGCTTAAATTTTACTGCAATATCTCAAGCTTCAGTTATTGAGAAGCAATGGCAAATTTACTGCAATATCTCTTTCTAAAAATGAGAAAAAAAAAAGGAGAAGAGATTGTAGTCATATTAATTAAATCTTAGTGCAATATCTCAAGCTTCATTTATTGAGAAGCAATGGCAAATTTACTGCAATATCTCTTTCTAAAAAAAAAAAAAAAGGAGAGAAGATATTGTAGTCATATTAATTAAATTGCTTCTCATATTTGCAGTAATATGTTCATATGCATGCTATTCTTCTTTGGCAATGGCAACTTCTGACTCTCAAGCTTCAGTTATTGTCCAGAGAAGCAATGTAAACTGCTGGGGCGCGTCTTTGTCTTTCACAAAGACTAAGAAACATAATGTGTGTTGTTGCCAAGTAAAATTAGAGGATGAGGCTTGTGAACTAGTCAATGGAGTGGAGCTGTCGATAGGGGATGAAGGTGATAGCATCGACGCTTATCTTTTGACGGCTGTCAAGAACAACAATGGGACTGGCATATTGCTTTTATCTGATGTTTTTGGGTTTGAAGACTCGTTTACCAGAGATTTTGCATACCGTGTTGCTTGCAATGGTTACAAGTAAGCCCTTCCATCTCGTTATATCTCTACTTGGAGCTCAATTTTATTACTGAAGCTAGTAGAATAGCATGCATATGAACTTTATTCACCTAGAATCTTTATCCCGTCACTAAAGAAAGAGGTACTCAACGGCCATATATTTCATTTTGCATTGTCCTTTCACTCACTCTGGATTTTGCTTATACTACGTAGTAGATATTACTTGAGCGTATGAAGAAGCAACAGCAAAATGAACTGTTATCGCTTGATCATTCTATAATGTAGTTTTCTTCTAAGAAACTAAGAAAGTTCCAGATTTTGGAGTAATATAGCAAATTATACAGTGGACCCCGACTTTCATGATGCAAGATGAACGGGATACTTGTTCATTTTTAGTAGATTTGTTATACTTCAAAACAAGTTTATTTGATATTGGAGTAGTATTGGACCACTTATCTCTAAGTTTTTTTTTTAATGGTGCAGTGTCCTAGTGCCGGACTTGTTTCGTGGAGATCCATGGGGAAAGGACCGCCCTGATGCATCATTTGAACAGTGGATTGGTAAACAAGACAGAAATCGGGTTATAAAGGACACTTTTACATCAGTAGAATGGATGGTCAATGAATTTGTAGCTGCAGGGATTTCAAAGAAGCTTGGTGTGATTGGATTTTGCTATGGGGGCAGCCTAACATTAGACATTCTTGCAAAAGACCAGGGCTCCTTATTTGGTGCTGGGATCTCATTCTATGGCACAAGGATAAACACCTCTCTCTCTACTAAAATAAAATCACCCCTGCTGCTAATCTCCGGCAATGATGATCCACATTGCCCGGTTAGTGTACTCAACAATGTAGCTGAAAATGTTGAGAAGAGTAAAGTGGTGGTTTTTAAGGGAAGGGGTCATGGTTTTGTCCACAGACCTCAGTCTCCTGAAGAAGACAGAGATGCAGAAGAGGCTTTTGTGATCATGCGAAGTTGGCTCAATGATTTCTTGCTTGAACAAAATTGACAATGGTTTTAGATTGTATAACTGGCAGTTATTTGTAACCTAAGGAATAATATATTTCTTTCCGTTGTGAATTCTTGGTTTATTATATCTTTTTTTTTTTTTGGTACCCAAAAGGAAATGCAAGAAGAAGATGGTTTTCCAAAGCCTCTGAGGGGCCAATGAAGAAATTATTACCTTTACCTATTGAACTTTAGTTGGTAAATAGAATTACAGACAAAAAAGCCAGAGGCGTTTATGATAAGTAACTTCGTGGCTTTGAACAATCTAATTAACCTTTCAAAATAATCCTGCAATAATGAAAGGCAAGAGCCACTGAACAGACAAGGGTGAACAACAATCTCATCAAGTTTGAAAAAACTGGTGTGAAACCCGTGCAGGAAGAGGACTTCATTCCTGCTCGGTACTCACCTGCACAAAGGAAGATATTAACATGATTGCATAACAAAGCAAAACAATGCAAGAGCAAACAGTAAAAACACAAAAGGCATTGTAAATAAAGGTTTAGAAACAACTATGAATTTATTGCCTTTACGAAACCTTGTAAGCCATTCTACAAAAAATATGATTCAAAATTTTGCATTTTTGCACAGTAAGACTAAGAGAATGGTGAACCTTCTAGATGGTTAATAATATTTCTACTCCAGACTCCAACTAATCTTTCACATTTATTCAGGTGCAAAGGAGAAGAGATGTTATTCGATTATGAGCTAAAAGGGATCAGAAGAACGTAAAAATAAAAGATTTTCAATTCCACAACAGTTCTAGCAACCCTTGCCATACTCATGTGCCACACAAGTAGGGAAATTTTTATTCCCCATATATACACATTTATTTAAAGAAACCCTAGCCTCATTCCCTTCTTTGATGCCTCGCTTCTCTACTTATCACTCTCTCTCGCTCTCTCACAAAATCGACTTCTCTTTCTCAAATACTGAAAATCAACAGTGCTTGCTCTCAAAACAAACTAATTTGATTTCTTCCCCAACTACCCACTGTGTGTCGCCATCTTGGTGTTCGACCCCCACGCCTCCAATTCCAAGCTGGTAAATGTGGAGACTTTGGGCCTTGTAACACCATGAAGGCCAAGGCCCAAGGTGGAGGAGGTGATAGAAGTTACTTGGGAGAAAGGGATCCCTCTGTCACACCCACCCTTCTCTCATACCAGATATGTCATTCTTTCCCTCCCACTTACCATCACCTTTCATTCCACATTGCCACTGTCCACAATTAGGGAGATTGATGGTAAAAAACTCGACAACCACATCCAAGATCAGGTTTTCTGTTTTCTTTTTGTCTTTTTTTTTTTTTTTGAGTCTGAATTTTTTTAATGCATGTATGTGTGTGTTTACACATCACTGTAAAAGAATAGTGTCAGCACACTATATAAGAATGTTAGAAATATATATATTTGTGATCTATATATAATTGCAATATTGCATTATTAATGGTATTTTGTATATATAGTTCCTCTATTTTATTTTTGGATATGACTACATATTTTATTTAGTTGAACTGATCAAATAAATTGAAAGTTCCATTTTTGTATAAAAGAGCCACTCTAGTTTTAAATAAACCAGCTCATGTACACCATTCAAGAGAAGGAAAAGAAAAGAATCCAACAGTCCCAAGCCGATGCAATTCTTTTTCCTAAAGTCCAATTACAAGAACAAACAAGTTCACCAGTAATTTTAACTGCACTCAAAACATCAATGGACAAGAAACATATTCCATTGGTTGAAAGTTAAGATAATATTTCATTTGGTAGAAACATGATAACTATTCTTTGTACACACACTTAAAACTATTTTCCCCATCAAATTCATTTCTGTAAAGAGGTAAGCACCAAAAGCTTTGAAAGACTATGGGTTAGTATTGAATACAAGTAGAAATGGGGAATTCTAACATAGTAGTGATGTTACATCACTACTAGCACGTTGACGACAGATGGAAAGCATTTTCTCCTATGGTGCAGGGTGATACACCCCATGCATTTTGCCTAGTTACAGATCATCTCTTTGCAAGGCAGTAACGAGAAGTACCAGTAACATTACCTTTGAAGCATTAGAAACATGTGGAACTGGTAAACCTCCATCTTTTGCAAATTTGTAAGAGCATTCTGAGTATGCAGATCCAAGACCTGCTCCAGCACCAAAAGCTATAGCAGCCCAACGTGCCGCAGGACTCCCTGAAAAGACAGATCAAGCAAAGTTAAGAACCTTCTCTTTTAATAAGCCAAGTTTCCATTAAAGAGTGTGCAAATAAATTGAAGCAAGAATGGGATTCGGGAGTTCTTTTCTTAAAGCAAAAGATGCAAATTACTTAGGTTATTGAAGAAACTGCAGTTAATAACTAGCAGGCCACTGAGTTCCACCACCATTTATATCAACTACAATCAATGAACATGTCAATTCCACCAAATATTATAGATTAGTTGCTCATACATTGCTTACCAATGCCTGAAATTATGTACCAGTTGGAACATATACACTCAAGGTGTCCTTCTATTTTAATATCGTATACAAATCAGGAATCCATAAAATCCACCATCATCGAAATAGACACACAGAATCTAAACGTGCAACCAAAAGGCATTCACCTAACCACATTAAGCTAGTATATAAGCAGAACTTACCATTGCATTCAAACCAAAAAAAAAAAAAAAAATCATAGAAAAATATAGTTAATACGCCTACCATTGAGCCATAAATACAAAGATCCTACCATCAGAAGACAATATTTCAAAGCATTTCCATAGAAAACCAAATAATTTAAAAATTCTGGAAAAAATAAGGAGGTCGAAATGGAGGATGTGTTGAACAAAACTCACTGAATAAGAGGAGACCTCCAAAAGCACCGGCGAAGGAGTAGTAGACGCCGCGGCGGAGGGTCAAATCGAGGCATGCGTCCCATTTAGCGTTCAAATCGTACACCGGTGGCGGTACGTATTCCTTGTGCGCGTTGCTCTCTTCCGCCATTGCTGCAATTCCAAGCTCTCTCCCTCTAGATTGAAACAGGATTCGTGTCTCCGATTCTACTTTTCTCTTTCTTCGATTTGATCTTTTGCTTTCCCGTTCTCCTTAGGCAGAAATGCAGAATCAACCAAGTTACGCTTTGTGTCTCCGTGCGATAATGTAGAACTCATTGGACGTTGGTTTGCTCATTTGGGCTGATACTGGGCCTTAAATTCTATTAGGCCTTCCTTTTGAACAAAAAAATTATAGGCCCAATATTTTGTTGAACAAAAAAAATAATGTAGAATTTGGGCCTTCTACTTTTTGTTTCCTTGTTTTATATTTCCATACTATATAAACTATGACTAACTCACCTATATATGGATTTCATATCTTTAGCACATTTCTAAGTGGCATTAGAACTAGAATTTATGAATATGATTGTTTTGGTTTGCCCAGGACCTTGTGGTCCAGTGGCATCAAACCCTTCCTCAGTAGAGGCAATACTGATTCTTGTGCTTCAATAGGTTGAGAAAGTAGTTATGAACAGATACTGCATTGTAATAGAGTCAGTAGTATTAAAAAAAATGATTGTTTTGGTTTAAATAAGATATACTCTCTCTATCTTCGGTCCATTTTATGTATGAGTCTTGACTGAAATTATTTTAAATTCAAGTCAGATAAGAAATTTTAAATTTAAAAATGCTTAATAATTAATAAAAATAAATAAATAATAGTTTGTTTGACAAATAAATATTAAACAGGTAAAGGAGATTTTTTTAAAAAAATTTAATTGATCAAAAAAAAATTTCACTATAAAGATAAATATTCTTTAAAACATGACATGATTTCGATCAAAGGGTTTATGGATTATTATGTGGAAAAAAACATTGTTTGTAAATAATATGAGGAGGAAAAAAAAAATCATTTTCTTAAGTTGCTGTGCATTTAATGAAGGGTAGGATGCTTTATAGTAATGTGTAAATTGTGAGTAAGACAAACCGACATGGCGACATTGACGCTTGTTCACCGAATAAATTCCAGGAATTGGAGCTAGCAAAGATAGGTGCTGTATTATTTTATTTTATATTATTTGGACCGTTTTTAAACTATAGTAGACAGATACATATTTATTATTTAAATTTTATGTACTTATCATGCTTCTTAAATTTAAGTCGGTAAGTCGATTACTTTGTGATTGGTTTTAAGCAGACTCGTTAATTAAATTAAAAATATATATGTTATTTCAATTAACAATTTAAATTAAAAGTTAAACGGTATACATTTCTATTTTATATGTTATATGTTGAAGACTTAATTTGATTATACACATAATGGGTTTAAGCACCTACTGATATGGATGGTCTACCCACCGGTGGAAGTAGAGAGCGATGAATTTAGTAAAATCTTGACAAATTTCAACCCCATTGTCATCTCCATTTCATACTTGGTCAGAATGCTAAGTAATGGGTTACCTTCTTTTGTAGTTTTCCCATCCAATGCCAAAATATATTGTCCCGTTTTGGTAAAATAATTAACTTATCAGAAAGTTTTACTTTATTTGACCACTATTAGCTGTTTGATTTGGTTTAAAAATTAATATAAGTGTTTGATTAACTATTTTTTGTAACTCTAAAATGCTAAAATTTAAAAAGTTATTCAAATTAACATTTTCAATTAGTTTTTTGATAAAAGAAATTATACCAAACAGATATCAGTTAATAGCTAATTTACCAAATACTTTCTACAATCAGCTAATGTTATCAACTAGTCATACACTCTAACCCAATCAATTAACATCTACTTACCCACAAATTTTACTGTTGACCGCGGTCCACAATGCATGGAAGTTTAGGCATCAAAATGGTGTTGTTTCTTTTAATGAAAAGAAACGGCACCGGCTTCGCAAAAAAGTAACTTTTTGTGTATAACATATTTAGTTTCATTTTATATACACTGCAGTTTCCTTTTTGATTTAACTACAGTTTCATTCGACATTATACACTCAAATATGTGAAATTGTTATTCAGTTTCATTTTATATATACTGTAGTTTCATTACAACACAACTACAATATGATATCGATATAACTACAATTTCATTAGACAATATATACTCAAATATGTGAAACTGTTATTCAGTTTTATTTTATATATACTGTAATTTCCTTTCAATACAATTACAGTTCCATTTCGATATAACTACAATTTTATTTAACATTATACCCTCAAAATATTTATATTTGATATACTAAAGAACAATATCCAGAGATTTCCGGCAGAGTTGAGGGGTAGACACCGACTAGGAGAAAGAAAACAAGACAAGAGGGTGTAATTATGAAGAATGTCACAATGAAAAAAGTTTGAAAAAAAATGAGAAAAGGATAAAGAAAGGCATTGGACTTTGGATTCTCCCTCCCATAGTCCAAACAACGGTCGATCGTGTCAAACTCCGACGTTAACACTTCACCCTCTCCATCACTGACAAAAAAACAACAAATCTCTCTCTCTCTCTCTCTACAATAAACTTCCAGAACTATTCTGCTTTTTAGCTCTCTACTTCTCCTACTATACTATACTACGTACTAAAAGTCGCCACTTTTTTCTCCTCTCTTTTCATCTACTCCGTTGCCCAAAATGGCCGATGAATCCACCCAACCACCGCCGCCTGAGGTAGAAGCTCCGCCGCCGGCGGAGGAGCCGCCTCTTGCTTCAGTGGAGATACCGATACCGCCTCCGGCGGTGAAGGAGGAGCATCATGCCGTTGTTTCCGTGGTTGAGAAAGAGGCCCCTCTAGCTTCCTTTTCTCCGCCGCCGGAGCTTTCTGCGGCGGCGCCGGCGGAGGAGCATGTTTCCGTTACGGTGCCTCCGGAAAAAGCGGCGGTGCAAGAAGAGAGCGCTGCCGAATCGGAGAAGTCGAAGGCGGCGGAAGTGAAGAAGGCGCCGGAATCGTTCGGTTCGTTTAAGGAAGAGAGCAACGTCGTATCAGATCTCTCCGAATCGGAGCGAAAAGCGTGGGAGGAATTCAAAACCTTAGTCCAAGAATCTCTCATAACCCCCAAAACCGCCGAACAACCCTCATCGGAAATCTCGAATTTGCCGCAAGAGCCCTCAATCTGGGGAATCCCACTCCTAAAAGACGACCGGAGCGACGTGATTCTTCTCAAATTCCTCCGCGCTCGCGATTTCAAGGTGAAAGAATCATTCGCCATGCTAAACAACACTCTACGCTGGAGAAAAGAATTCAACATTGACGAGCTAGTCGACGAGGACCTCGGAGACCACCTCGAAAAGGTTGTCTTTATGCACGGACGCGACAAGGAAGGCCACCCTGTCTGCTACAACGTGTACGGGGAGTTTCAGAACAAGGAGCTGTACAACAAAACATTTGCAGATGAGGAGAAGAGGTCGAGGTTCCTGCGATGGCGGATTCAGTTCTTGGAGAAGAGTATCAGAAAGCTGGATTTCAATCCTGGTGGGACTAACACTATCTTTCAAGTTAGTGATCTTAAGAATTCTCCTGGACCTGGGAAAAGGGAGCTCCGGATTGCCACCAAACAGGCCCTCCATCTTCTTCAAGATAATTACCCTGAATTTGTGGCAAAGCAGGTATCTTTTTTCTTTTTTATGTCATTTATAAGCACTGTGTTATGATGGTGAGTTGCAGATTTGTTTAATTGGCTGTTTACAAATGTGGGTTTATCTTAGATTTATTTGGAGATTGAATTGCTTGTTTAGTTCTAGCATTGACAGTGATTGACTAGTTTGATAATATAGTTTATGATAGACCTGATTTTTTTAGAGTAATTAGGGAAACTGCAGCCACTACTCGAAAGTTTGCACAGGATAAACTCGTCTTGTAAGTTGTAACCCTGGAGCACAAGAAGGTATTCGGGTACACTGGATAAATTCCGTCTTATAACCCTGTCTTTGCTGGGGCAAAGGACCACAAGGAGTTATCGGGTACATTGGATAAATCCCATCTTGTAACCTTGCCTTTGACCTTAGCTGACAAAGGAACACAAGAAGGTAAACCTTGCAAAGGAACACAAGAAGATAAACCTGTCTAAGGTTGTCTATAGCTAACTGATTCAAACTAAGAAGGCAAATATACCGCTCCAGTTGGGAGTAGAACTTGTAACCTTGTGGTTACCAGTCAACAATCTGACCTTGGTTGGGGTTGCCCCCATGATAGACCTGATTTGTGGGGTGTAAACATTGTGCATATGAGTGGAATTCGTGTTATTGCATAGGTGATATGTGTTTTGTACAGGCTGCCTCTGTTATTCACTTTTGTTGTGATTGTTTCATAAAGTGTGCTCTGATGTGTATCTATTCTTGATGGCTGAAGGTGTTCATCAATGTTCCGTGGTGGTATTTGGCTTTCTATACGATGATCGGTCCATTCTTGACACAGAGGACCAAAAGCAAGTTTGTATTTGCCAGCCCGGCAAAGACTGCAGAAACTCTTTTCAAGTATGTAACGGTTTGTTAAATTGCCAGTTATTAGTGGGATTCTTATAATGTGTTGGAGTGGGCTAGAGCCCGGAATTGAGTTGTGAGTCCTGTTGTTTACATATCAGGTATATTTCTCCCGAGCAAGTGCCAATTCAATATGGTGGCCTTAGCGTAGATTATTGTGAATGCAACCCGGAGTTCACTGTCGATCATCCAGCTACCGAGATTATTGTTAAACCTGCCACAAAACAAACTGTGGAAATCATTGTGAACGAGGTGAAGAGATTATGCTTTTCTTCGTGTGTTGTATATTAAAGAATTTTTTACTTCTACTTTAAAAAAAAAAAAAAAAAAAAAAAAAAAAAAAAAACCTAGAAAGCTAGATGTCTTCTAGGGGATGCGATTATTCCGCAATTTATGAATTCCTTTTATTAGTTGATTATTACTACTAAAAGATTTTTATTGAATGTGCAGAAGTGCATCATCGTTTGGGAGCTACGTGTACTCGGGTGGGAGGTAACTTATAGCGCCGAATTTGTGCCGAATACTGAAGGCAGCTACACCATAAACATACAAAAGCCGAGGAAGATGGCACCAACTGATGAGCCTGTAGTTTCGAGCAGCTTCAAAATAAGTGAGCTTGGTAAGATTCTGCTTACGATCGACAACCCTACATCAAAGAAGAAGAAGCTTCTTTACAGGTTCAAGGACATCGCTTACTGTGATTGAGATCGAGGATCTTTGTTCGTTAAAGGTGGATGATCTTAACTCGATAGCCCGATTATGGAGGAAAAATTGCCAACATTCCTATGTCACTATTCGTCCATCTTTGGTAACGAAGACGAACGACGATGTTTTGGACAGCAGGTACATAGACTGGGAGAAGCTTGTTTCATTGTTTGTACAACAGTGTGGTGTATGTTTGGTTGTGTTATGCTGAATATTTTGTTTATTCAATGTCTTTTTGTAACCTTTGACACTTACACATCCTAGTTTTGAGTGGGCAATATACATTGAATTTTTCTAGTGTTATTTCAATTCATCATGATTGGTGTTTTAGGTGACAATAGTTATATTCAGATAAAAGTTTATCACACGCATTCTAGATCTTGTTTAGATTATGTACATGCACTTTAACATATTATGTATGAGTTAATATCATCTGAGCTCTTCCGAGTATACTAATTTTGTCACATTTAATCTTAAACTTTTAAATTGATCATCCGTGATCTTTTGACTTTATTGTTACCATTCGTGGTACAAATTAACCACTATAGTCCTTCAACTATTAAATTTTAACCACCCATGGTCCTTCCAGGAGGACTTCCTGATTAAATTTTGAAAGTCGAAGGACTATGAGTAGTTAATAACTTGGACCATGGATGGTAGCAATTTGAAAGTTGAAGGATTACAAGTGATCAATTTAAAAGTTTAAGACTAAATGTGACAAAATCACTATACTTAGATGACCCCATATGACATTAACTCTATTGTGTATCTTTAATTAACAAATTATGTATATGTTGCAGTTAACATATTATGTACATATATTAACTGGATGTATATAATATATTAATTGCATGTATATATATATTAACTGACTATGAGTAGTTAATAACTTGGACCATGGATGGTAGCAATTTGAAAGTTGAAGGATTACAAGTGATCAATTTAAAAGTTTAAGACTAAATGTGACGATTACAAGTGATCAATTTAAAAGTTTAAGACTAAATGTGACAAAATCACTATACTTAGATGACCCCATATGACATTAACTCTATTGTGTATCTTTAATTAACAAATTATGTATATGTTGCAGTTAACGTGTATCTTTAATTAACAAATTATGTATATGTTGCAGTTAACATATTATGTACATATATTAACTGGATGTATATAATATATTAATTGCATGTATATATATATTAACTGACTATGAGTAGTTAATAACTTGGACCATGGATGGTAGCAATTTGAAAGTTGAAGGATTACAAGTGATCAATTTAAAAGTTTAAGACTAAATGTGACGATTACAAGTGATCAATTTAAAAGTTTAAGACTAAATGTGACAAAATCACTATACTTAGATGACCCCATATGACATTAACTCTATTGTGTATCTTTAATTAACAAATTATGTATATGTTGCAGTTAACGTGTATCTTTAATTAACAAATTATGTATATGTTGCAGTTAACGTATTATGTACATATATTAACTGGATGTATATAATATATTAATTGCATGTATATATATATTAACTGAATGTATATAATATGTTAATCGTAGGTATATAACTGGATTAAAGTTTAGGGTTCACAATGTGAATGGTAAATGTTGCGAGTTGTGAAGAGGTGAAGAGCCACCTTATACTGGCCTGGCCTTTTAAGTATTTTAGGGTTTAGGTGTTTACACAATTATTTTACTCCTTTGACTCATCTTTTGGTATAGCTTTATCAACTTTATTCCAGCTCCCCTATGGGCTCAAGAGATTCCTTCCATGTTATTTTTCTATCTTAATTTATTGATTAGTAGTTGTAAAGGTGATGCATGCCTGAATGATTGCCTTTTTTGATAATATGCTTAAAAACATTGTATCTTAGCAAGTTAGCAGTGAGCTGATTGGGTGGGAATGACATTTTTCATTGAGGTTGTCTATTGGTAATTATGATGCTTTTAGATAAATGGGGATTGCTTAATGTATTGAGCTTTCGATGCACTCAATTGGTTTATCAATTTAAAATAAATTAATATATTTTATTTCGTGGGTAATTGTAGGGCTAGCTAGGGTTTAAATGATGTTTAGCTTTAGGTCAAAATGTCAGGTAATTCAAACTTGAGACCTTTCATTTGAGAAGTCACAGCTATGTCGCTTGACCACAAGGTCTTTAGCATGAAACTAAGGCATAACTAGGTTACAATAGCACCATTCCTTCTAGATTGACACAAAATGAACATATATGCAACGATTTGTCAAAGATTGACACACTTTTATGGACATGTTTACGGATGTTAGAAGAGTCTACCATTATTATTATTTTCTAGTTAACTCAACCACCCTTAACTTGGGAGTAGAGGGGTTAGTGACAAAATAACATAGTTAATTACTTAGACCCAACCTGGACCCGAGAATAGAGCAATGAGTAAACGTAACAATCGTTTGGCATTTAAGGAGCAACCATTATGGTGGGTAATCGCACTTATGAATATTGAGAGCACTGCAATTATTAGAAAGCAGTTGTACGTAGCAATTGTACTTATTAGCCACTGTCAGTAGAAATACTAGACCTCTACGATAGGCATGAGACACGTAAAAACCTGTACTCGAACTATCTATCAGAAACACCACTTGTTTGTTTACTTACTCGTAATTATTTTTCGGTAATATTTTTACCATCACATGGTTTGGACTTGTTCCTGTAGAAAAAAAGGTGTTTCTTCTTTGAGGTTGGGACATCTATGGTGATTGACCATCTTACCTTCACAGGGCAGTCTGAAACTTCATCATCTTCTGCTGCCATCTTCCTGTTCTTCAGTAGGACTAATAATATAATGTGTAACCACAAACTCAGCACTATTATATTGTGGACAGAAATTATTGTCCATTTTCAACAGGTGGAGAGAATTGAAAATTGTTTTTGCACGACGGTCCACCAACAATTTCAAATTAGTGATTTTTGGCCTAGGCCAGCATGAACTTTTGTATAATGGACAAAAAACCTACACAACAGGTCCAATTTTGGGTGGACAACAATCAGGGAATTTTCAGCCATGATTGTGATTTAGGATGATTTAATATAATAATCTGCTTGGTGAGACCCAAATACCACTTGGGGGAATTTATGAACACCAATATTAAGAGCCCAAAATCACAATTTGATTAGCCAACATAGAGTGGTATTGGAGCAAATGAGCAATTATTATTTAGTGGATCATAAATAAAAGGAAAAATGACGTTTTTAGCTCCTGTATTATTTTACTAATAGAAATTAAATAGTTATACCATGGACCTGGATTCATCTTGCAAGGTAGACCCGGATCCAAAGTATCCAACAGCAAGAAGCTAGAGGCCATTAGGGATGAACTCAACTTTTTATTTTTATTTATTTATTTATTTTGGTTTGGTTACTAATGTTGAGAAAAATGCAAGCAGAAAAGACAGTGTGATTCTCATTTATTAAACAATAATTCTTGGATTTAATTTCATCACTTAATGGTGAGTGGCCAGGATCTATTTTTTTTTTTTTTTTTTTGGTGAGGAGAGGGGATCTAGCGATCCCTGATTTAGCGTCTTCTACTAGTCGCCACACTATGAGAGTCACGAACCAGGAGCTCCCTTATACTTTCTGGGGGTTTTCGAGTAAAGTAGTACCCCAGGATGCCTCTTCACCCAAGTTTGCAAGGAAGTCAGCACATTGGTTGCCTTCGCGTAGAACATGCGTGATCGGGATGGAGTTGAAGTGACCCATGAGATACAAACAGTCGGAGATACCCATGCGTGATCTCGATGGTGAGTGGCCAGGATCTATTGTTATAACATGTGGTTTCATATTCACTTCGCCTATACTATTTAAAGGAGACCTACATATTCTGAGAATGATGTGTAAGTTTCAATCCCTGTTCCAGGTTTACTGAGACAGGGATTGAGCGACACCGTTGTTGTAAGTTTGCATTCGTAGTGAATTACTTCTATAACATACAGTGATTATCCCATGACGACAACATTCTTTATTTTCACATTATCAACCTAATTTCTCCGACAAGTAATAGCTTAGACACCAAATGACATGGGTTGTCCTTTTGAACATTGAATAGTGGCAAAGAAAAAATGTTGCACATGGCACCCCCCAACAAACTCAGTACAACAAGCAACAAAAATGTGGGTAGTGGGTACAAATGAGATTTTGACTAAACAGGCTGCCAGGAATGGATGGGGGGTAGGAAGGGCTGTTGGGATGGGAAGGCATATATATATATATATGCCAATTGGCAAGCAACAGCAACACACATACATGTTCCCCTCTCATCTTCCACTAATTTCACCCTTAATTAGCTTCCAATTTTGGTCCACTCCTATCTATATATAGTCCGCCCATTTTAAACATCCGCCGTTCTGCACATGCATGGCCCCAGCCGGACAACCATTGCCAACGTTGTTTTTCATTAAAAATTTAGGGTTAGGGCAATATTTTACCGTGGAGATTCTGAGTATCAAATTCTCAATATTGAACAATAATTAAAATATTTAACAAACTTATAGGAATTTTACTCTTTAAAATACGTTTATCATTTTCCTAAAACAGGTCAGATTGTAAAATTACTATTTCCTGTTTTACGTAAGATTATAAAATTATTGGAATTGGATTCAAATTGTAAGAGAAAAATCATATAAGTCTAAAACAAATTGGATATATAATATGATACATGGTCAACTTTTTTCTTCTTTATTTATTTTGTTTGTCACCTTTTCCACTTATAATTACGTACTTCAATGCAACGGATATATGTACACACAAACTGGCACTGTCACAGGCTCATTTAGGCTGCATAAAGGAATCCCATGGAAGAGATCAGATCATTGGTGTGTAAATAAAATAAAATAAAATAAAACATAAGAGGGTTAGATAGCATTATTTATTTTAAAAATGATAAAAATGTCATAAAACAATATAAATCCTATTTGAAATAAGTGCAATTTGTTAACTGTCAAATTAAGAAGAGTTTTAATAGAATAATTAATCAAGTAATTATAAAGTGTAATTATCCCAAACAAAATTATTACCCTTTATTTTGAACATATAACTCAGTGGATAATTACTTTGGTTGCTTAGTTTAGTCACATCTATATTAATAACTTTATGTATTATAGTTTTCTTGTCTCTTTCTTTTGAGAGATTCTCGTAGGTATGTCGTCACCCTAAGTTATTCTAGGACTATGTTAACAAATTAATGGAGTAAAGAACATTAAATGAATTAATTAAGCCAAAAGTTATTAAATTAAAGTGGCACAAATTCTAGTATTCTACCCTGTCTGCAAGTATGAATCATATGCTTATCTAGCCAGCTAGCAGGTATATTACATCTTTTCTAGTACCTATAACAAAACAAGTTGTGTAACCTAAGTATAAATATAAAATAGGAAAAAAGTGTAAAGTTGGCTCTAGAAATTTAATAAATAGTATAATTGAGTCACTTAATTTTTTGTTTTTAAAATTTTAACGAGATCTTCTAAACTGATAAAATAGTGGAATTAATTAAGCCAAAATTTTGCCTATCCAGCAGGTAACTATTGAAGTGGTGTTGATTAGAATAGCACATGACGTTCTAAGCTTAGGTGGATGTTGAGTATAGTATTTTTTAAAATATTAACTAATTAATTTATTTTAAATAATCACCGTTTATAATTTATTATTTTGATTTTTTATTTTTTAAGACAATAATTGACCTTCTTTTGTTGACGGACAATATAATTGGTGGGGTTGTTTGTCAACAAATCCGGGATGAGGGTCTTCTTAATGAATGCAACCGCAACAATGGTAATTTGTAGATAAGGTAAAATTAGGCCATAATTGCATTATTTTACCGGTTTACGGGGTCTTGTTTGAACTTTTTTTTTTCCAGGTAGGTAACTCAATTATATTAATTATAGGTTGGACTTATGGTGCTAATTTGAGACTTTTTCCTATAAAACAAGGTAATAGTTTTAAAATAACATAAAAGTTCTTGTAATAATGAAACTGATAAATATTAAATTTCTTTAAATGATATGATTTCGAGTTGTAAAGTCATAAACTTATTTCTAAATCATCGGTGTTGACGATTTTTTTAATCATTTGCACTATTTCGTGATGAGACTAATTCAGTTGAATCTCCCTTGAACCCTATTCTGTGACAACTCTTCGTATGACATTGCTACATATATATAAGTCCAAAACCTAACATCATACCTACATTTTATGATTCTATTTGAGTATAATATCTCTAAAATTTCATTCTCAACGAATAATACACAAACATTTCTTGTAAAACATTTGTTTTCTTTCAATTAAAATATGATGTTTAATACAAATATACAATAGGGTACAGCTCATACATTGCCGCAATCAGAGGTAGAAAGATTTCAACATCACAAGAAAAATCTCAACACAATTTAATATTTTATACAACATGATATATATTTTCCTAATGCCAAACATTATTGGTGGGGTTCTTTTCACAAAAATAAATAAATAACAATTTAAAAAAAAAAAACTTTATTGGTGGGGACAATTGTACAAGCCTTAGGAATTGGAATCACAGCCTAAACAAGACTTGATTTTGAGGTAACAACAACAAATGTAGACTTTTGGTTGAATAAGGTTGGTGGGCAGAATGATTAGCAGCACACACTTAACCTTATCACTACTACTCTTTTGCAGGTTTTTACCAATAAAAATTTACTTTTATCAAGAATCTTAAGTTACTATTTTTATTTTTATTTTAAAGGGCAGGGAAAACAGACAAAAGTTTAATACAAATTGTTGCTTTTTCTGGTTCACCCTAAAGTTTTATTTTTATTTTTTATTTTTTAAAACAAAAGTACTCCTGCCTTCCTTGATTTAAATATTTCTTTAAAAAAAAAATACTATTTGTACATGGTAATGTTATATAGATTAATTTATCTCCAATTTTGTACCATGTGACAATGACTTTTATACAGTCAATTAATTCATAAATATTTTAATAAATATGAAAAATTATAACGGTTGTCGTGAATTATTGGTACAGAAGTTTGGTTCAAATAATTTTTTGGGATAAATTTCAAAAAAGCTCTTGAACTACTTAAGAAAGTGTGATTAAGTCATTAAATAAAAAAAAAGATTAAAAAAAATCTCCAATTAAATACATGAACTTATAAAAAAGAGTGTAATTAACCCATTTTGACTTGTTATTATAGGTGAATTCTATGTTAAAGGTGATTGAAAATTTGAAATGCTATATTTTTATTATTTTGCTAACTTGAATGTCTAATAATAATAATAATATTATTATTATTATTATTATAAAAATTAAAATAGTTTCGTCGCAATAAGCTATTTTTTGGAAAGTTTTAAAATGCCTCAACCCTTTACCCTTCGTATTTACTGGTTACTGTAAATTAAAGGATGGCCAATTACAAATTAATTTAATGAAGACACATCATTTGGAGCAAGTAACCTTAACCTACTCTATATTTCAATAAAATTCAGATTCTTTTCTTAATTTAAGATATCTCTTTCATGAAGATAACTACTTTGGAGGTGAAACTTACAACTGCAATATTTATTTCCTATACTTTATTAGAAAAATTCAGATTTGGTTTTTGTTTACAGTAAAATATACACTTAATATTAATTATCCCTTGCATCAATGAAGCTTCATCTTTCCTTTACTATTGTGTAGTGATTTATACTTTAATTAATGAAAAAAGTCCACAGTCGTTATACAATTAAGTGAGAAAAAATTAGAATTCTTTCTCTTCCAAACATGCCAGAATTACAACTCCTTCTTTCCCAAACATCCCAGAAGTAACAAAAGACGACAAAATTGAAACCACCCTAAGTGAGAAAAAATTACAATTCCTTCTCTCCCAAACATGCCAGAAGTAACAAAAGACGACAAAATTGTAAACCAGCCTAAGTTACTTACCACAGTATCAAACCAAAAACCCATATTGATAGGCTAAAAACCAAGAATATTAATCAGTCATACTGAGTACTATCTAAGTATTGTGTAACAGAATATATCAAATATTATGAGTGAAAAATGCTTGTGTTCAAATAGAAGTGCAGACATCATCATCAAAGAATGAACTGAAAAACAAAAAGCTGGAAAACAGGAATGGTGTTGTTAAGGAAGCATTAATTAACCATCAATCATGCACAAAAAGCAAGAACAGCAACATAAGCTGTACACAAGAGTTTCCCAGAAACAAAAAAGTATGAACTAAAATATCAAAAGTTCTGTCCACATTAACACAACCCTGTATACACTGTCACTGATGTTCTCCTTGCTTTTTCCCATTATATCAAAGACCACACAAACAGTCAAAACACCAACAATTGTTCACAAAAAAAATCCCAACAAATATTAAATAAATATCCCAGACTCTTAACACTAAATTTAATATGAAACAGGGGGGTAGAAAAAATCTATAAATGAACAAATTCCAGTTTTACTGAAGAGCCACAAGAAATTGTCCCAAGCATAGTTCTTCAATCAGAGGGCTTGGTCTTGGACCTATAGAGAAGCTTCTTCCTCTTGGAAGTTTGGTTGTCAAATGTGAGCACCACTTTCCCGGCACAATCAGTTTTGTAAGTGTTGCTGATTATCGTCTCATCAGCCGGTCCAATTTTCCGCGATTTCTCCACGATGATGGTGTATGCGCCTTCAGCAGCAGGCACAAACTCGGACCCATAGGCCACATCCCAACCTATCACTCTCGCCTCCCAAACCAATGTGCACTTCTGAAAAAAAAACCCAACGACTCGCATTAAAATCACACATGTGCAGGCAAATCAGAGCGTCGACTGACAGAGTTTGCTTACCTCAGTAACGGGGAACTCAATAGTGTGCTTGGAAGTTGGCTTTATAGTGTCCTCGGTTGCAGGGTCACCAGTGGTGAACTCGTAATCGCCCTCTCTGCTAAGCCCGCCATACTGAACAGGCACTTGCTCCGGGGCAATATACCTGATTTTTCACCATTGTTAAGAAACAATATAACCGCAAGAAAGAATCATATCAACAAACGAAAGAGTGCACTAACTTGAAGAGTGTCTCAGCGCATTTGGAAGGGCCTGCAAAGACAAACTTGCTCTTTGTCCTTGTGGTGAAAAGTGCATTGATCATCTTATAGTAGGCCGGATACCACCAAGGAACATTGATGAATACCTTAACAGTTAATACCAACAACCAACCTCAATTAACATTAAACCACACAATAAAGACATTGCAGAACTCAGAAATATGCAATCACTGGCTAGTATCCAAAACTGGTAGAATAAAGCACCATCTAGGAATCAACTAATCTTAATAGTACCAAAAAAAGTAAATCTATGAATTAAATACAGTTATACAGACCATTCTATTTCCAGTAAAATTAAACCAATCAAATGTTAAGTTGCAATTAAGACCGAAATCTAGCACAAAAGGACAAGATTAGGAACAAGACAACTGTAAATTCAAGATTCAAATTTCCAGAAAAACTGAAGATGGGTAATTGGGAAACAACAAAAGATTGAAACTTTAGAGGGACAACTGTAAATTCAAGATTCAAATTTCCAGAAAAACTGAAGATGGGTAATTGGGAAACAACAAAAGATTGAAACTTTAGAGGGTGAATCATGGGAATATACCTGTTTGGCAACAAATTCAGGATAATTGTCTTGGAGCAGCTGGAGGGCCCGGTTGGTGGCCTGTCGGAACTCTTTCTTGAAGAAGAAAAGTCCGGGGGAGTTTTTGAGATCAATGACCTGAACAAAGGTATTGATTCCTTCAGGGGTGAAATCGAGATTCCTGATGGATTTCTCCATGAATTGAATCCTCCATCGCAGGAAATTGTTGAGCTTTTCCTTGTCAGCGAAGGTGCTTTGATACAATTCTTTGTCCTGAAACTCTGCGAACGCATTGTAGCAGATTGGGTGGCCTTCTTTGTCCACTCCGTGCATGTAGACGACCTTGTCTAGGCCCTGACCTAGCTCCGGTTCTTCTAGGAGGGAGTCGGATTTGAACTGCTTGCGCCATGCGACGACGTTTTTGAGCATGGAGAAGGCGTCTTTTACCTTGAAATCGCGGGCCCGGAGGAATTTGAGGAGGATTACGTCGCTGCGCTCGTCGGCGAGGAGAGGGATTCCCCAGATGGAGACCTCTTCGGGAACCGGCGGGGCGATTTCTTCGGTTTTTGGTTCTTCCACGGTGGAGGGTTCCTCCGTTGCGGCCACCTCGACGATGGTTTCCTTGATTACCTCCGCCGGAGCTGCGGCGGCGGGTTTTTCTTCGAGTTTCTCGACAACCTCCGACGGCTCCGGCGCCGGCGCCTGCGTGGGCGGCGGCGGAGTTTCTTTCTCTTTCACTTCCTCCTTTTTCTCCTCCGCCGCCTTGGGCGGCGTTTCCGGGGCGGGTGGGGTGGTTTCTTTTTTCTCGTCCACCACAGGCTCGGGCTCCGGGGCAGCAGCCTCGGATTCTTTCGTATCCTCAGGCTTGGGTTGCTCTTCCGCTTCGGCTTCCTTCTTCTCCTCAGCCTTGGGTTGCTCTTCTGGTTCGGGTTTTTTCTCCTCCTCCTTAGCCGGCGGCTTAGCCGTAAAGTCGTGGTTGTTCAAAGCCTCCTGAACCAAAGCCTTAAACTCATCCAACGCCTTCTTCTCCGGGTTGGGAAGCTCCTCCACCTTATTACTCTCCTCCTTAAACGAAGCCGACTCCGTAACCGCAGCCTTCTCCGTCTCCTTCTCCTCCGAAGTCGTCTTCTCCGGCTCAGGCTCGGGGGTCGGCTCAGCAGCTGCGGCTGCTTCCGGCGCCGCCGCCGCCACTTCTTGGGCAGCCGGCGTTTCCTGAGCGGGTGCCTTAGTCTCTTCCGCCATATATACCGATTCTCGAATGGAAAAGAATAAAACGATAAATTCGAAGAGAAATGAAAACTATGCGAAGAAGAAGAAGAAGAGTTGGGTTTGTATGAGAGTAGAGGGGGGAGAGAGGGGTTTTAGAGGCGTGGAGGGAGGGGGTGGAAACAGTCTGTCTATAGTTGCCAGCTCGTTACCGCATTCGCAGTGGGGTCCATCTCCACCTCTTTTCCGGATTTTCCATTTTTCAAAGCTTTTTTTTTTTTTTTTTGTAGAATTTTTCAAAGCTGTATCTTCCTCATTCTTCCCTGTATTAGCATAATTGGCCTCCCACCATAATATTACATGAATCACAATATTTGGTTAGATTCATAATTACAAAATTCTAAAGTTTTGAGATTTGTTTTTTTTTTTTTTTAATTTGATTCAGTCAACAATGAATAATTTGAATTAGTTTAATTTTTTATAGCCTATTTGGTTTTCTGAAAAATATTTGAAGAGAAATAAAATTAAAATTTCGTGAAAAATAAATTCTAGTAAAATAGATTTCATTGTTTTGTTAGTGGAAAAGAGATTACTAGGAATATAAATTCCATTATTTAGTTGGATTGGGAACTGTAAGGAATAATGAGTATAAAAGCAATTATATCCCTACACAATAATAATAATAATAATAATAATACTATTATTATTATTATTATTAATGGTAATTAAAAAAGTTGGTGATGGCATAGTTGTCCTCCTTGTTTTTCATGGAAATCATTTGCTATGGAAACAAAATACCAATGGGTGTCCAATGAAAATGTTTTCCTCATTCTTGAGGAAAATGTTTTCCATCCAGTTTTCCTCAAATGCAAGGAAAATATTTTTCATTCAACTAAACACCTCCTTATAATTCTTTGTCGATTAAGGTTATAATTGCATTAACTGTTCACTTACCAACTATCTCAAACTACTATGTTGATATAAATTAATCTTTAAAATTATAGAGTTTGTAAGTATTTTGACAAATTTTAGGAATTTAAATTTAGATGAATCTCTTTTAATTTCGAAATTAAGGTTGCATTTACTTAAATTCTTCCATTTTCTTTAGTAAGTTTCCCATTTTTATCAAATTTCTATTCTTCATTGTTTATTTTTTAAAAGAGTTTTTTGCACTTTTAGTCCCACGACTATGGTGTCACTTGCAGGATTGGTTCACGACTTTCAAACCTTGCAATATTGGTCCACGACTATTGTTTTTGTTGCAAAAATGGTCCTTTTTCAGTCAACTAGTCGCCGGAAAAAAAAAAATTCCGGCGAATTTTCCGGCACTTTTTCGCCGGGAAAACAAAACCGGCAGATTTTCCTTCAATTTTTCACCCAAAAATTTTCCATTTCAGGTAGGATTAAAATGGACAATTCTAAAAAACTAATTAAAGTTAAAACTAATTCATTTCTAAAAAACATATTATCAATTTAATTATTTGATTTTGGTAAACTAATTAAAGTTAAAACTAATTTCATTTCTAAAAACATATGCAGCCAATTTAATCTTACTAAAATTAAATACAAATTCAAAATTATTTTTACTTTATAGTTTAAATTTAAATTATTTTTACTTTAAATAGAATTTTGAATTTGTACTTTAAATTATTTTTACGTTAAATTAATTTTAAACAAACTAAAAAGTTAAAAAAAAATTGAATTTGTACTTAATTTTACAAAGATTAAATTGGCTACATATGTTTTTAGAAATGAATTAGTTTTAACTTTAATTAGTTTACCAAAATCAAAATAATTAAAATGGCTACTTATGTTTTGAGGAGTGAATTAGTTTTAACTTTAATTAGTTTTTTAGAATTGTCCATGTTAATCCTACTTGAAAGGGGAATTGTTTTTTTCGATGAAAAATTGACGGAAAATATGCTAGTTCTTTTTTTTTTTCGGCGAAAAAGTGCCGAAAAATTCGCCGGAATTTTTTTCCAGCTACTAGTTGACTGAAAAAGGACCATTTTTGCAACAAAAACAACAGTTGTGGACCAAAATTGCAAAATTTGAAAGTTGTGGACCAATCCTACAAGTGACAACATAGTTGTGGGACTAAAAATGCAAAAAATTGTTTTTTAAAATTAGAGAAATGTATAAATTTTTTGATAATAATGTATAAATAAATATATATTCAATTAACTATAAGTCTTTGATCCAAGACTTGATAATGCAATTACCTTAAAACGCATAAACAAAATTAGTATAGTTTCTATTTTTTCTTTCTTCAATTCTGCCATTTTAATTAGTCTAAACAATTTTTTAAAAAAAAAATAAATGCACCCTAAACTGGAATGAAAGATGCTTTTTGTCATGTCTTCAAAATATTATTGTCAAACAAATTAATGACTGATACAAATAAACAAATTAATTAATAAGGGTGGCCAAGCAAATGGAGAATTATTATTATATTTGAAGATCATGAGTTTGATTATTGTTAATATCTTTTTGATTGAGTTTGCACACATATTCTTAATATTGTTTACCTCTTTTGTGTGACCGTGATCATAGTCGTAGATTTCATCTTAAATAATAATAATAATAATAATAAATATTAATAATGTTTAATGAAGTTAGGGGTTAATATGGAAAATTTTGAACCCAAGCAACGACTGAGACATCAATTTCAATAAATATATGTCCTCTATCACTCGTACACAACGACGTGGTAGTCGTGTATCTATGTAATGTATTCTTTATTCCATATTTTACATATATTTATTATTTGATTATAGCATTAATGTTTTTTATTTAAAATTTTTTAAACAATTTATCCTAAGTTTCTAATTTGTTTTTAAAGAAAGAATTAAACTTTTGATCTTTCAACTACTTATTTTGAAATATAGCAATTCAATTTGTAAGTAAAAAAATGGACACCTTAACTTTTATAAATGAGAGGTCACAGTTCACAAATTCAAACTTCGGTAGAAACATTAACTCAGACAGATACTATATTCTAACAGAGTTAATAATAGTTATAAAAAAAATAGTCAGCAGCTGTTGGGTAGTTATATTCGATGGGAGAATGAATTGACAACTTAAATAAAACTTAGTGGATTACATTTGTTGACTTAGGAATTGAGGAAACCAATTTTCAAAATAAAAAATAATTAAATGATAAAAAAAATGCATCGTTTGCTAATTTGCTATAAAACTCACAATTACTAGAGTTCTTAGTTTGGGAATAGCATTTCAAACCATTTGAAAACTTTAAAAGATTTCCTACTATTATCGATCACTCATTTAAAAACTTGATTAATTTAATGTTAAATGTGTTTCCTTAATTTTTGAACACTTATGTTCAGAAATCAATTTTTAAAAAAAATATATTTGTCGAAAGATTTTATGCCAATCATGGCAAATTTGTTTATGTTAAAAACCAAAAACTCAGATGCAAGAAACCCTCATACAAACTAAAGGGTTTCTATTTTCTATTCTTCTTCCAAAAGGTTGAATTCCAACCCCAAGGATTTCAAAGCCCAACTCGGCAAAGCTTCTAAGATGATGTAAATCATGATAACTCAATTAAACACTGAGGTTAGACATTTGTTTACTGCGCACAAGAGACTAAAAAAAAAAAAAATAAAGTTTCTGGATAAAACCATTGTGGCCTCTACCTCTTCCTTTATTTTTTTTTTCTTCTCATTTTTTATTGTTGACCATATAATATAATATATAAACATAAATATGCAATCAAACTACCAGTTTAGACTTTTAATTGGGAACACATGCTTCAATTTGGTATTAGAACCAAACTCATACCAAAGGTCATTGGTTTAAAACTTTAAATCTCTTTGAATCTCCGCTTCACCGGAAACTATGATCCACATGTTGAGCATATAATATATAAATACAAACATAAATGTGTAATCCAACCAATATTTGTTGATGACTAGTAATAATGAGTTTTATATATATATATATATATATATATATATATATATATATAATTGAACTCTAATTTTAAAATTGAACCGGTAATTAAGGTGTCTTGTGCCTTTGGACTCTTCTTATTCATCGAGGTTGAGAATCTAATCATGAAGGTCATTCGTTGTGCATGATAATTTCAACTTTTTCGATCATCTTTAATTAATCAGTAGTTAAAAATTATGACCACCTCATACAAGTGTCGAAAAAAGTTCAAGAATTTGTTAATATCGAACTATTTTTTGTTGACTAGTAATAATGAGTTTTTCGATAGTAGAATTTATTGTCTTTTTTTTTTAAATATTGAATTGAATATTAATTTTAATATAATTTTAAAAATATGTAAATCGTATTTAATAATATTAATTAAAAATCACTAATAGGTTTTAAAGTATCTCTATTGAGCCGATAATTAAGGTTTCACATGCTTTTGCATTCGACTCTTCATGGTCATGAAGGTTGAGAATCTAGTCATGCAGGTCATGCACGATGTATGGTAAATGTCATATTTTTGTCACATTTTCAATAATCACATCACTTACAATCACGTGTTATGACCGACTAATTAAGTGTCCAACCAGAAAATACTCGTGATAACTTCATCAATTACTTACCATCATAATGTTTTTTACACCTCCAATATAAATAGTATTTGTTAGGCCGGGATTCAACAATTTTAATTTATTTAGAATTGTTGACTATAAATGAAAACTTTCCAACTTATTAGTTACATTTGTATAAACATCAACTTATACGCAATCTAAATATTCAATACATAATGTATTCTTTAAAAAAATCCTATAGATGATACAAATCTATATTCGAGAACAAAATTAAATTATACAACTTAATATGATTTTATTTGATTAACTCAAACAAATTAAAATTAATTAAATTTCGACTACCCAAATAAAAATCTTATTTTTAAATATTAAAAAAATTGCAATTACCTGATAATATTCTTGTAATAAAAATAATCCGTCACTAGTCAATTCCATTATTATCATCGCAATATACATCTCAATGTCACAATCGCATATTAATTTATGAATAAATTACATGGAAAGGCTATTAAAATCCCAAAGAAATTTCAACTTAAGCCTTGGGATATCACAGGATAAGATTAGGTGAATAATTTGCAAGTCTATTTCCTGAATCATCACCCAATATTTTTAAACTATGGGCGTTTCACGTTTGTCAATTTCATTGACATAAAACCAACCAACGAAAGTGAAATTATATAAGTATCAGGCTCAGGCCTAGTTATAATTTATATTGGCCTTCTCGATTTAAAACGATCAATTATAAGTAATTTAGGTTAGTTTATAATTTTATATTTTTGTGGTCATTTTATTTGTTAAGATAACAAAACGTCTTTTACTGAAAGTGCACACTCGATAATTATAAATTTTTTTTATAAATTAAATGTCCAGTCTTAATTAATAATTGTGGACTTTTTTATAAATTAAATGTCCAGTTTAACTCAATTTGAATCCTTATGATATAAAATGAACTTTATGAAACTCACCCACAGAGATTTGAGTATCACGGGAAATCATTTGGATAAGGTATAAATTAAATTTATTTTGTAAAATTAATTAGTTTTTATTTAGACAAATTTAATTGATCATGTATTTTTTATCAAGAGAGAGAGAGAGAGAACATAAAAATAAAAAAGAAGAAAAATCGGATTTCATCAAGCTTCTGACAAGTGTAACTAAGAACATCCTTGTCATTGGATCCAGATAACAGGCTGTCAAATGATCAAAGAGGAGATTGTTTCTCAAATTCCTTGACAACTTCTTCACTTCTTTGTCATCTTTAAGTCGGCTCTTTATTCTATTATTATCAAATCCAACAATTAATCCAAAAAATAATAGTATAGTGTATTGTCTAATAAGATAAGTATTGTTTGACAAATATGATTATTTTTGTTATCTGTATATTTTCGTATTCAAATACAAATTTTCAAACAATTTGTATATAATTTAAATTACCTCTTTTTAGTCAAACTTGTTATTGTTAGCAAAATGTAATAGTGACAACACTTTTGTAGTAGCGCTTATATATGTGGCACGAGTACAATATGTTAAAATTAAGTTACAGTAATATACTTTATATTAGTATTTTTAGTCTTCGAATTTATGATTTTTATTTATTTATTTTTTGTGGAGAGGGGGAGGAGTGGGGGCAAAGACAGAGCTAGTGTGGGGACAGTTGCCCTCCCCCTCCCCCACCTCATCCCTCTGTGTGTGTGAGACACATATATAACATTAAAATATATATATATATATATATATAAAGCTTATATTTATGTAATCTTTTAAAAACATTCTATTGTAATTTATAATGCATTTTGTATTTTAACGTTATCATAATTGTTTGATATTTTATTCTTGACATTTTTAATGTAATTTAAATTTCGCCCACTCATACGAGTTTCTAGCTCCTGCCCTGGGTGACGGCTAACATATGAGACATTAAACCTTATTGGTGTACATGTCATTGCTCAATCACAAATAGCAACACTTCTATTGATATAATTTATTGGTCACAACTATTAACACAATTTGCAATCCACTAATTTGCTGACAAAGTCAATATTTTGGACATAACATGATTTTCATTCGTGAGTACATCTCACTTGATGGGGCTCACCTATAAAATATACTCACATGATTAATCATTAAACTAGATATTAAGCTTGTTAACAAAAAAAAAATTAAATTAAATACCAAACATTGTTTTTCTTATAAGAACAGTTTTTTTCCGCTTGTTATTCTATAATTAATTAAGTTACAGAAGTTTGTTTGAAAAGAGATACCCTCTTTGTTTTCAAAAAAAAAAAAAAAAGATACCCTCTTTTTATTTATTTTTTTTTTTTAAAAAAAGAAGAAATTGTTCAGAAAATATAATTTTGATCAACGTTTTAAAATACATTTACCCAAAATTTTAATCTGTGGGGGCTAATGGGACCCACAGCGTCCGTTTTTCAAGCGAGAAAGCAATCGAAAGCTGATGGCTTGGTTTTCTTTGTTGTCTTCTCATTTATTAAATTTATTTATTTATTTACAAATTCTTATTTTTATTTTTATTTTTTTAAGTTTCGTGCGTGAAAGTGAAACAGTGAAAGAGGAGGGGGTTGTCGGGACCCGTTGCGGCGACATGCGTGCCTCCTGGGTATTACCGTTGCAACGGTTAGTTTCAGTTTTTTTTTTTTTTTTTTTAATAATAATTAATTACAAAATAAATTTTGGAAAATCATGACATTCACCCCGTGCACTTTCACTGAATTAACACTTTTCGTTCCCATCAACTCATCATTGAATTGAACCACCCTACATATTATTTATTTTAATTTAAATGGTTGGTTCGATTAACATATTTGGAATAAATTATATACAATTTAATTTATGAGAAAATAACATTTTTAGATTGTCAATTATAATTATTGCGTAGATTTAATTCATTAGTTATTTGTGATGTAAATTTAATCTTTTACAGAGCAATTATTATCAAAGTAATATATTTGAATTGGGCATATTCATAATACCTCGTAGTTTAACAAAAAAAAAAACATATTTGGTCTCTTAAAAATCAAATCAATTATTTTATTAAGTAGCATATTGGTGGTTAATTTGGTCTCTCAATAATCAAATTTTCTATTTTTTTGGATGACGAGTTTAACAACCATTATTTGATTGGTGTGTATGTATGATGAACGGAGAACCTCGTTCATGTGTAATAGCTCGCAAATTAAATTTGCGACTTTGATAATAAGAAGGATACTAAATCTATAATTTGGTCAAGACTAAGTGACTAAACGTTCTATTTTCTCCTAATTTTAGTAATATTTAGTTTAGTAGTAGTGTATAAATTTTTAAGGAAAATTTTAAAATCCTGTGCACAACATTTCAACGTGCATTTGTGGATTATACTTTGTGCTTTGGGAGTTGTTCTTTAAGCATAAGGTACAACTCAAAAAAGCACAAAGTACAACGTATTAAATCTCTCAGAATTTATATATTTAAAAATTATATTAAAAATACTCATCAAACATCACAATTCAAATTTAAAAATTATAATAAAATATTAATAATAATACTAATAATAATCAAGGGTAAAAATATATTTTTCTTCCTTTTTCCCTTTCTTTTTCCCCCTCCGAGTTACAATTCATATGGTGGAGGGTATGAATTGCAATTCAACAAAATGAAAGATTTGCAATTCGACAAATTGCAATTCTCTTCAATCAAACACTGTAATTTGGGTAGCCAAAGAATTGTGCTGCATGTAATTGAATTGCAGCTACCAGCCAAATAGTCCTTAAGAGATTAATGGCGAGTGGTATATATTTGAACTTGTCCATCCATTCACCTTTCAATATCTTTTTTTTTTAAATACTATTTACTCTATTACAATGTAGTATCTGTTTATACATACTTTCTCAACCTACTGAAGCACAACGACGAGCCAACACCCCCATGAGGGATCGAATCTGTGACCTCTCACTTAGGAGGGCCACAGTTATGCCGCTTCAACTTTCAATATCTCGAAATTGTTCACTTTTATATCATGGTTAAATTGGGTGGATTGAATTTTAATTAATTTTTAAATTAGATAATTGTTTGAGAGTGAAGTGAAAAAAATTGAAATTCACTCAATATGAAATTTTTATTCAAAAAAACTATGTTGTACTATTTGTTTTAGAATAATCGAATCTTCTAAATAATTACGTTGTAACGTAAATTATTGATGTTAAATTTTTATAATTGACCAAATATGATTGCTTGTCCAAATAAGCAACTTATGACATATATTTTTGACCAGCTAAATATAACTTATAGACGTTTTAGGTAATTCAAATCAATTTTAAGAAGTGTAATTTGTTGCTTTAATCTGTTCCCGTCCACCTAAAAATTTTCTTTAAAAAATCATTTTGTACGGTTGAGCATATAATATATATACAAGTGAAGATGGCAATTTTATCTTAATCCAACCAAAGACTAGAATTCAATTCTTGAATATATTTTCTCCGCGAACCAAAGAAATTGAATTTCTATTATATTCATTGCATATTCCATTTCCGATAGAGTATTGTTCCCTCGAAATTCATTATGTGAATCAAACGTGTTGTAAGCGTCTTGGCTAAACATTTAGTAACAATTACGGTGAGGATGTAGTGTCAAAAGTACAACTATGACAATGAACAAATAATGATTTAGTAATGATTAAATACGACATGAATACTTGACTGCATTCAGTCTTAGTTTTTGGATAGATAATTTCAAAAACTGACGCTAAATGTGTTTTCATGCTACCCTAAGTTATAACGGACATTAGACGCTTCAAAATTTGACTCTAAACATTGAATTTTGTTTTTTCTTTTTGTCATTCCCCTTGTTTGAAACGTAGATGGATATAACTAAAGATTCCAAGCCATAAAAATGTAACGCTCAAAGCAGTTGTAGCAGCACAAAACACCTGAATAATCACAATTATATATCAGGAATTATTAAAATAATCAAATTAATGGGAAATTAAGTCTAGGCCAGCCACATGATTTGCAGGCTTGCAGAGTGACATTCTTGGAATTTAGCTATCATAATGACATTTTTTTTCACAATACCTTAATTAATTTATCTGGTGATCCATATATCAATTTTGACATTTTGGAATCCGCACTATTTGCCGGCTGCAGGTGTATTATATTATTTCTCTGAAAAGGTTGAATCTCCAACCCCAAGGGCCCCCACGTCCTTGCCCGACAGAGTATCTGGGAGGATGTAAATCATGATAATTCAGCTGAACGCAGAGGCTCCCCTCTCACTAGATTTGTCAAAACGAGCCCAACCCGCCGGGTTGGGCCCGTTTAGCCTACATTTTAGACGGGTTGGACTGGGGAAATTCTAGCCTCGCTCATTTTCGGACCAATCCGAGACGGGCCAGTTCGGCCTGTTTTGACAACTCTACCTCTCACTTTGAGAGATGCTTCCACACTGTTGTTAGTGAGATCGATCCTGGTCTTTTTTTTCAAACTTTACCTATGTGACTAACTGAAGTGTCCATATGAGCAGGTGTATTATATTATTGGACACACACATACTAGCATAAATGTTGTATCTCTAATGACAGCAAGACAAGGTTCTAATGTTGCTGGCTTTGCTTAATTAAGTAGCAACTCAAGTTGGTTTGTCATAGCGGCCATAGTATCCATAGAACATATACTGCATTATTTATTGAGTTAATTCCAGCAATGGTCCTCCGACTATGTTGATTTTTCAAAATTAGCCCCCGACTTTTAATTTGGACAATTCAGGTCTCTTGACTTTCAAATTCTTTCCAATGTTGGTCCTTTCGTCAAATTTTGGTTAAATTGAGGTCAAATGAAGGGGTAAAATTGTCCGTTCACATGTTTAGTGTATTATTACTCATATTTCTCCTATCTTATACGCTGTATATATGAATATAATCTCAATCGAAGCCATATAATCTCATTCGATGTCTTTTCGACTGATATTATATTCATATATATAGCGTATAAGACAGAAAAAATACGAGTATACAAGTGAACAGACGATTTTACCCCTTCATTTGACCTCAATTTAACCAAAATTTGACGAAAGAACCAACATTGGAAAGAATTTAAAAGTCAAGGGACCTAAATTGTCCAAATTAAAAGTCGGGACTAATTTTGAAAAATCAACATAGTCGGGGACTATTTGTTTGCTTTCATCATTATAATCTAAAAAAATAGTGAAAGAAATACCATAAAAATATTAAAATTCACGGGCAGGAGGAGACTAATTGAGTAAATAAAAAAATTTCAATGAACAACTTGTTAGAGAATTTGATTATATAAACATAATGGATGCAAAGTGATTAGAGTATAATAATAAGGGTATTTTTATTTTTTTTTTTATATGTAGGTGACAAATTGATAGTTTGGGCGATTTTTGGACGAGTTAAAACAAGTTAATTAAAGAAAAAATTTAGTTTTATTTCAACCGCTCATTAATTACACTAGAATTTTGTACACAAGTTGCATAAAATTTAAGCCCAATATTAAAATATTTATAAATAAAAATAATTTAAAAAATTAGTTCAAATTATATTTTGTAATTTAATGTGATAAATTTTAATTATCATATTTGAAAAATATAGATACAAAGGAAATAATTTATATATTTTTTTTAACAATAATGTAAAAAATTTATATTTGCAAAAAATAAAATATATCTACAATACTAAGCTTACACCCACATATATTGGTATGTATACACAAATAATATACTCCATATGTATTAACATTCATTGATATTTAATTAATATATACTCTACAATTAAATTAATTGCTTTTAAATAAAATGATAATTAAAAATTTAGAATATGACAAAAGAGATAGTGGATTTAGGAATATGGTAATACAAATAGTGTCATCAATGTTAAATTTATTAAATAGTAACGGGGTTACAACGGTGACGGTGTCAGGATAATTTTGTCTAATAAAATTTAATAAGGACAATTTTGTCAAATAAAAATATAGTATATAATATTTAAACTACAATATACACTTTGATTAGCATACAAAAAATATACAATAAATAAAGATATAGCATGAATTGACACACGATGCTTTTAGATATTATATTAAATTATTACCTAAATTTTTTGTTTGTTGTAAACTAATAAATGTAACCGTGTTAATTGCTATTTATGTTACTTTTTTCTTAAAAGATTAGATACTCAACCCCAAGGTCCTTCATGCCCCGATCCAACAGAGCATCTGAGAGGATATAAATCATGGTAACTCAGTTGAACACAGAGGTTAAACCTTTACTATTTATGTTGCTTAATAATATGGATAGACGTGAAAAAAAAAACCTAATAGTTTTTCACCAAATAGAATTAATAATTTATTTATAGGTTAAAATAATCTATACGTTATATTAAATAGAACCAAGCTGAGTACTTCGGAAGGGTTGAAAGGTGTGGAATTTGAAATGGTTAAAATATATAATTTTAAAATTATTACCTTTATTATTATTGAGTATTAGTTTTTTAAAATGTCATCACGATTAAAAAAGGGAAGCTTTATACCTTAAGATATAATAGATCTCTTGATTTTCTTTTTTTGAAAAAGTGAGAATTTAATCTATATTTATTATGCATTTTTTTAATTAAGAAATGTATATAATACAACTCTCTAAGTCAATAATGGACTATAAATGTGTCATTTAAAGATTGCTCCACCCATAACTTCATGTTATATATAGAATATAATTAATTAATTAATTAATGTAGTTGGAACATCAATTTGCACATATATAAAAAAATATGTTCATAGATTAATTGTTAGAGTAAACAAGTACAATAATGATTGGATGAGATGTGTGAGCCCAGTGGCATAACACTGTTATGATCATCATATATGCATATATATTAGGGACCATCTTTGACAACGATCATATCACATGCTGTTAATTAATTAGCTTAGATGAAAAGGAAAAAACTTAACATAATTTGTTTGTTTGTTTTTTTTTTTTTTAAAGATGAAAATCAAAACAATTGTGTAACCAAGTAATGTCTAGGGACCAGCATCATATAAAACATGCATTGTTTTTACATGATTTAAATGTTGGGATCGGAGCAGGTATGCAGTATTAGTCTATTAGAATGTCACAAACAATAAATGTTTGAAAATAATTGTTTTTATGTGAGATTTTGATAATAGTTATAAGACAATTCTATGTGCTTTTATGAAAGGAAAATTGGAAAAATAAGAGAATAAAAATGAATTAGTTTGAAGGTGGTAATCCTAGTATAGTAAATTAGACCTGACCAGATGGAACTGATTAGTACCCTTTTTGAGTCGTGATTCGAGAATATGCATTAGATAAATCCTATCTTGTGATTTTAGTTGGCAAAGAACGACAATGAGGTAAATCAGCTTAAGTTGCGCATAGCTGACCAACTCAAATTAAAAAGGTTAATAGACCGCTCCCACTTAGAGTTGAATTAATAACATTGTGGTTACAAGGCCAACGATCTCGCCATTTATTGAAACCTATTCTTAAAAAATGACAAATTATTTGAATTTTAAATACCATCTGGAAGAAGAAAAAAGAAACTCCATCTACAATCATAGGTCCTGTGAGGTCAATCCCTTTTGGCTATTGGCACCTAAAAAAAAAAACAAAAATATGCTTGCAAAAGTGGTAGAAAAACACAAAAACATAGCCTAGTATTTCCTTTACTAAAAGATGTTACTTTAACTTCATCTTTAGCATGGATCATTCTCTTCTTCTTGGGATCTTCTTCATTCAAAGATACCATTGCACTTAGTTTTCAAAATCACACACACATGTATACAAAATGTACTCATCAAAGTAATCATAGTTTCATGTTTGCTTGTCTTTTAATCCTTGTTTTTTCCTTTGGAAATACTGCATATATATTGGTGGAGCTAGTCCTTCAAAATATAGTGATAATATATAGATGAAGATTGGGTTTGGTCTGTGAGGGTTCACATAATAATGTTTGGGTTGACATTAAAACACACTTTGTCTAGTACGTGCAACCAATGCAAAGCCCTTGTGTTTGGGATAAGCCCTACTTGTAATGCCAATGGGGATCAATATTATACTTTTGAATTGACAATTTACCCTCCTTCCAAACAAGCCCTGATCCACCACCTACTTACTACTGCTCACAAACATGCATTTTAAATTTGATTTTGGGATTGGAGTTGCATTAGGGTGGGGCGGATACACAAGTGTTAAGTTGTATCTAGATTATATATAGTTGCATTCGTCCACAAAAGGCAAAATTTCCTCACTCTCAAACTCGACGTTCTGACTCGATTGGATAATAGAGAAGTAAATCACAATGACTCGGCTGTCTATTAGGTGGGAGGACTAGTGATTGGTGCCCACCACATTGGGTGAATCTCCCACACTCTTCAAAGACTCAATTCTGTGTGTGTTCTTTTGCACAACCTACCACCCAAGAACTAATTGAGCTGCCCGTGTAGACAGAGATTATATATAGTTGGACTTATAGAATATATTCATATCATGTATAGTCCTATAAAGGATTGCACCCTAACCCTAGACCTCCCCCCCCTCCCCCTCCCCCAACTACTTGTGGATACTTGGTAAATGAGATAAATTGTAGTATTTGCTTCAGTTGAGATGTGACCAAAACAGGAGATAAATAGTGTACAATGCAAACTCGTAGATACTTATACACTAGTGTTCACAATAAAGTTAATTTTGTACATCTCTTTTTGGTCTTCAGTAGAAATTGAACTTTGCACCATATAGCTACTACCAAAGTAAATATCAATTTATTAAGAATTGATAGATATAGTCCTATAAGACTCTACTACATACACCATATTGACCTTTTCCAAATAAACTTGAAGCAACTCATAAAAAAATATAGCCTGAGAACAATATTTACCAGTAATTAATGAATATAACATATTAAAAATAAATAAATATTAAACATTATATATAACAATTATTGAAAAACAAAATTTTTGTCAAACTAGTAAAAAAAATGTGGCCAGTTTCAAATAATAAAAAGAATGAATATTCTAAAACAAAAAAGTATGATTAGATTCTTAAGAAATAGTGCTGGAAAAAAAGTAGAAAAGTAGTGGAAATAAAATGCGATGATTAAGGAGATTCATGAGTAATAGGGTCTGAATGCCAGTTGTATTGATTGGATGATTGCTAGCTTTCCACCCAATACCCAATACTGTACATTATTCTTTTCTTACCTGTATATATAATTGTATTTACTAATTGAAAATCTCACATTTTTATTCCTAAATTACAAGAAAGAAGTTTTTCGCTCGTGTCCGGCAAAATTTTAGTGTTAAAAAGTATTTAATCATTTTTAGTTAAATTATAACGGATTCGTGTCATTTCTTTTACACCTCATGAATAAAGAAAGCGTTGTTTAATGCATATATAATTATAATGAGTTACAAATGTGACTTTTAATTAATTATTATTAATTACAAAAGTAACTATTTTTACACTCGAAAAAATATCTTTGTGAAGAAAAACAATTATTGAAACTCCACTCTTGGGTTTGACCATTTAAGAAAGCCATGTTACTCGACTACAAGGCCTTTAACATTTTCCTTATTAATTGTACCTTGTTATTTCACATCAATACTTGATCAAATTTATTGACAAAAATGAAAATAATGTTCCCCTATTAATTTGTACCTTTTTGTTTCACATCAATACTTTGATTTATAAGAAAGTCTACAATTATTATTCAAAGACATATTTTTGAAGAAATTTGCCTTGTGACTCTAGCTGATAGATAAACCAGCCAAGGTTGACATAGCTGACCAGCTCAAACTGAGAAAGTCAATAAGCAACTCTTACTTAGAGTCAAACTTGAAACCTTGTGTTTATCGAGTCAACTGCCTAACTAACTCGATTAAGTTGCCCCGTTTCACATCAATACTTGCCAACATGAGCTCATTGAGTTTATTAGGGCAAATATATAGTCATATGGATATAATAAGGTGGTTATATTGTAGACTTGATTTCTCTTTTGAGTGATTTTTTCCTTCTTTTTTGAACCAAAAAAAGGGTATTGGGTTCACATTTTATGCTTAAAGTTTTCGTTTTATTTAAAAGAATATTATGTGTCCTTATTGAATTATTGGAGATGTGGTAATAATATTTTTTATAATAATTTTGAAATTCATTTTTTTATTACGTTTTCCAAATTTTTAGATTATGTAAAATTTTAGGATGTGTGATATTTAAGAATGTAATAACATGATACCCTAATTATACATACATAGGCATATCCACATATGGTAGACATTCAACTGCCAACATTGGTAGGGACATGATGAACTAACTCAAAATTTATAATAAATGCAGTTGATTTGACACTAATCAAAAATATAAAAGAAAAGAAGAAAGTAAGAGTTGATATATGCTTCTTTCATTTGTAATACACGTTTAGGTGTCTCTGTGTATCACTAAATATGTCGTACTCTTAACCTACTAACTATATAAACGTACATAATGATATATCATGAGAAATCTTTTTTTTTATTTAAATTTAAATCATACATAGGAAGAAAATTGTGAATATTAACAATAGGGGTGGAAATGAGCCAAATTGGGTTGGGCTTTGGTTAAATAGGTCTAGGCCTGATATGTGATATTAGGGCTAAAGCATATAAGTGAGACTTGGCTTGTCTTACGGGTTGCGGTCGGTTCAAGGGCCTAAGAATAATAAAATTAATCTGTTTCAAAAAAATTTAACTACACAAATTCATTACAACACATTAATACAAGTAAATAATCAAGTTCACAAATCATAAACTACAATGTCCCGAATTACATATCATAATAATTAATACATTAATACTTACAAGTTCATAAATGCCATAACTAATACATAACTAGTTCAATGCAAACATAATAACTTGTCCAGAATTACAAGAAAACTAATACCATAAGTTCATAACAATGCACACACAAAGAAATTAAGGCAAAGAATAGAATTAGAACTGAAGGAGAGAAATTAGAATATTGACTAGTATATTATATATACATGCGCTATTAAAATTGGATTTCTAAAATTGTGTTATACATGGACTAATACTTTCTTTATATATATATATATATATATATGTATAAACAGGTTAAGCTTGTTGGCTTATAAGTCAGGCCTTAAAAATATTGGTATGACACTATGCCCTATTTATCTAAATGAGACTTAATACTAAAGTCTAGTGCCGAGTCAAGACTAGGTCGAGTTGTAAACCCCTATTTAGAATCCTTGCCTATTCCCACCCCTAATTAACAATAATATTACATGTATCACGTGAAACAATTTTACATAAGTTGTGACAAATTATCAAGCAAATTAACATCCATGAAAGAATCAAAATTACAAATTTCTAGCCCCCCCCCCCCCCACCCCCCTCATAACTTCTGCTGCTTTTACCATTTATATACATCACATTTTACGTTCTAGTGTTACATAAAATGGGAAACAATTGACCAACATTACATTTCCACAATGTCCAAGATAGTACAAAGATTTCACCCAGCACCTGTTCTGGAATCTGGAGAGTAGTTTGCCCAAGCATTTTATATCACAATGGCTTTGTTGTAGACATAAGATCTTGAAAAATACAGGTATGCAAGCAATGAAAGTGCAGAAAGTCCGGCAAGGAGCCAGTAGAAGTAGTCGAGATGCGCCCTGTTCAAGTTGTCGGAAAACCAACTGTCTCCGCCATCTTTACTGGTGGCTTGCTCGATGATAGAGATGAGAAAGCTGCTTAAGAAGCTCCCGATGCCAAATATACTGAGGTACAAAGCGAGACCTATGCTTTTCAGCTCCTTGGGCACCTGATCGTAGAAAAACTCTTGTAGGCCGACCATGGTGAATACGTCTGAAATGCCAAACAATGCATACTGAGGTATTAGCCACCACACGCTCATGGGAACGGTTGCATCTGGCTTGTCAATTAACCCGTAGTCTGAAGCAATTTGAAGACGTCGCTGTTCTACTATAGCTGCAATCACCATAGAGACGACAGATAAAAATATTCCCGTTCCAATTCTTTGAAGCATTGTTATTCCCGAGGGCTTTCCAGTTACAGCTCGTGCAACGGGAACCAAAATGCAGTCATATATAGGGATAAAGATGACAACAAAAAGGCTAATGAAAGTTTGTAGTGTAGAAGGGGGCACTTGAAGATTCGAACTGATAGATCTATTCATCGTAGCTCCTTGCTTCGTGAATAAAGTAGATGACTGTGCAAACACGATGGCATACACTAAACATGTCACCCATATCGGAGCCAATCTGAGAATGACCTTAGCTTCTTCAACCTCGCTGATGCTACAAACTTCTCCATCCTCCTTTGAACCATCGGGAGCAAGCAGTGCCTTGTTAAGGAACCTTTGATTAACAAAAATTTAATTAGAGACAGAAAAATATGGTCTCTTGAATATGAAAGTGCTATAACCAAGCATCACATTCCTACAAATGCAGTAAAACACCTTTTGAATGTCCCAGCTCTACCAAGTAGGTATGCTAGCCCACAGTCACTTGTAGCCTTGTAGTGGTGCAATTGAGTCAAGCCACTTGGTCAAAACTCGACTCAAGATTGATCAAATTCGAGTTCAAGCAGAGCTCAAGCTTAAATATTTTTGGCTCGTGGTTCATCGAGCATAAAATATAAAATATATGTTATATAATGAATTCTAAAATAAAAAACTTAAGCCCAATTCGAGCCAAGTGAACTGAGCTTGAGCTGTATAAAAATTAACGAGCCGAACTCAAGCTTACATTTTAAAGCTTGATCAAATTCGAGCTTGAGTCAGAGTCACCATAAATTTTTCAAACTCGAACATGAGCCAACCTAGGTTCAAGCTCGGCTCTTTTGCACCCCTAGTCAGTTGTTACTTGTTAGTTGTCATATACTTGCAGAGTTTAGGGAATGCATAGGGGTAAAAAGACCCTTGTACTCTTCATTTTTTCTCTACCTATATAGTCAAACTAGTGTTTACTTACTTGAACTGCTGAGAACCTTCATTAGGTAGAATTCCCTGAGTCTCTTGTTCCAAGGCTATCGCTGCAGAGCTAGTCTTGTGGTTCCTAGCTGCATAGATAAATACACGGCCAATTCTCACAAACGGATTCTTCTCATCTCTGTCTTGGCGAAAACGATAAGTATAAGTCCCAAGCAAGAAGATAACAAGAGCAAGAGCCATTACTACACAAGGGATACCAAACCCAAGACCCCAACTGAGGTTGTCCTGAACATAGTTCAAAATCCATAGCGTAACCATAACACCGAAGCACATCCCAAAATACCACCAGTTGAAGAATGAGCTTTTGGCTTTGCATTCCTGCGGATCTTGAGTATCAAACTGATCAGCCCCAAAAGCTTGAACACAAGGCTTGTGCCCACCTTGGGCTAGTGCCACAAGGTATAGAGCAAAGAAGAAGAAGATAACTTGGAATTGAGAGTCAGAAGACTCGAAAGGAATCACGGTAGAGATGGTCAGGAAGCCCAGAGCCTGCAGTTTAACAGACTCATATTAAACATCTGTGGTTAACAAAGGCAAGAATATAAACCATTTAAAATTTTACATGAATGTACAATGAACAACTTTATTAACTTCACTGATGGCAGGAGAAATTTCCAATAACTAAGAGGATGATCATTCTTTCCTTTTTTCCTTTATTATTACTAATTTGCTATACCTCACTGAAATGAGACTAGGGGTGAGCATGGAGTGGATTTGAAGTGAATCCATATGCAATCCGCTAAGGATGAATTTGAAAAATCCTATCCGCATCCGCTAAGGGTGCAGATCTAATCCAATATGATCTGGCAGATTAGATGCAAATTGAATCAAATGGCAGATTTTAAGTCTGCGAATTGAATTGAATTGAATTGAATTGAATGGCGAATTTTATTGAGCTTGTGATTGTGATATCGTGAACCAAAACAAATTTGACTTGATGAGAGAAGAAGGCGGAAAGTTAGAATTCAGAAACAACAATTGAGAAAAAGAGACCTAAAACCCTATACTAAGCTATAAAAAAAAAAAAAAAAATTAAAATTGAATTATAATTTTAGATTTCGGTTGCTTCGTCATGGACGGAGTGGAATGCATATTGCGGTTTTTAGAATTCACATATCCAATTCACTAGTGGCGAATTTATACAAAATGAATCCACATCCCATCCATCCACTTTAAGTAGATACGGATTGGTTGGGACCAGATTTTGCAAATTTGGCAGACTAGAGCGGATTTAGCAAATACTTGCTCACCCCTAATACAGATAGTAAGGAAAGTTTAGTAACAAGGAGCGCTGGTAAACTATGAGCTAAACACAAAGTGAAGAAGAAGGTGAAATCATGGTGGTTAAGTGGAACTAACCAGGGTATAGAGCAGGGAGGAGATGACAATTGTCCGGTACCGACCGAGAAATGAGTCGGCCAGGAAGGCTCCCAAAAGAGGCAAAAGCGACGCAACTCCGGACCAGGCGTTCACATTGGCGGCCGCCGCCGCCGTCGATTGGCCGAGAGGGCCAGTGAGATAGCTTATCAGATTCGAACTTATTCCATAATAGGAAAACCTCTCTGCCACTTCCACACCTGAAAACTCGCATACAATAGCTTATTTAAGAAAAAAAAAAACGAATATGACATTTTTCAACTGGAAATTGAAGGTGATTTTACCTATGATGAAGGATGCGGATCGCCACCGCCCCGTTGTGGATCGGACAGCGGGGCGGCCTTTGAAATCGACAGAGCCATCCACGACGTCGTCTTGGAGAAATGGAGTTTCGGCGTCGGAAAGGATGGTTCTTCCGGTGGCGGCCATAGAGAGGAGACGTCAACCACGACGTCTCTGCGCCCAAAGTCAAGGGAACACTGGGACTTCATCACTCAAATAATTGCAGCCATTTTTGTCAGTTTGTGGGGCTTGCTTTTTTTTTTTTTTTGAAAGCAAGTTGCTTCTGTCCTATTAACTTTTTGGGAAAGGATAATTTCCCTTTTAAGGGTGGGGAGGGGTTAAAATTGCTGCTATAAACCGTTTGGTTTATAGAATTTTAGATTATTCCAGCTAATAAAATTGTTTTTAGGAAGTTATATTATATTATTACCTTATGTGTTTTATTAAAGTTATAGTATTAACTTGTTTGGTTAGAAGTTATATTACGTCAATTATATAAATACGGTTAATTTGGGTTCGAGTTTCAGTGTTCGATACTGCATTGTAACAGAATCAGTATTACTCAAAAAAAAAATTAATGACTAAATGAGATCTACAATGTCACAATAAAATTAAGTTAATAACACTGTGTCTAATGCACATTTAAATGTGTAATTAACTCTATTACTTATAAATAAAATCATATTGTTACATATACTTCATGAATCATAATAATACTATCTCAACATGTTTCAGACATTTCTTCTCACATATCACAATATCAACTAAATCGGGAATCCACCCTTGCTTGTGCACTATGCACACAAAGAGTCTTTATCACCTCTAACCGGTCAAGATCTCCAAATGACCCTCCAGGTTCCCAATAGGACTGGCATCCCCACACTACCGCTGGAGCAAAGCTTTAGGGTGATCAATCAAACCAACTGAGTTAACCCCGCCAGACATCAACACACTTCTGAGTATACATGTATGATCTCGAGAAGTACAGGTAGATTGTGAATGCGACTGTGCTAAGCAATGCCAGCAGCCAATAGAAGTAATCCAGATGTCCATTATTCAAGTTGCCGGAGATCCACCCTTCACTACCTTCCCCATTAATGGTTGCTTTCTGAATGACAGAAATGAGAAGACTGCTTAGGAAGCTCCCTACCCCAAACACACTGAGGAAAAGAGCAAGCCCAATGCTTTTCAGGTCGTTTGGCACTTGATCATAGAAAAATTCCTGCATACCAATTGAGGCGAATAGTTCAAAAATTCCGTATAATACATACTGCGGTATTAACCAGCACACGCTCATTGGAACCGTTGCCTCGGGCAAATCGACCAACTGATATGCTTGAGAAACTCTGAGGCGCCTGCTTTCGACCAGAGCTGCTATCACCATTGTGACAATTGATAGAAATAACCCGACCCCAACTCGTTGAAGTGTTGTTATCCCTGAGGGCTTCCCGCTGATGGATCTGGTAATAGGAACGAAGATGCAGTCATAGAAGGGGACCAAGAAAAGACTGGTAAAGGCAATGAAGCATTGAAGAGCAGCAGCTGGGACTTCAAGATTTGTACCTATGGACCTGTCCATTGTGAAGCCCTGCTTGGTGAATAAAGTTTCTGACTGGGAATATACAATCCCAAACACCAAACAAGAAATCCATATTGGAACAAGACTTAGAACTGCTTTTGCTTCTCCAACATCGCTGATGGTGCAAACCTCCCCATCTTGCGAATCATTGGGAGCAAGCATTGCTTTGTTAAGGAACCTGTCATTTACAGGCTGGTAGATTCAATAAACCGAAGAGATGTCAAAGGGAATGGACCGCACAAATTTATATCAAAGAAACATTTACTCACCGATACTGTAGGGAACAGGGAGGGATTCCATGACTTTCCTCTTCTATGCAAATTACAGATTGCGGAATCCACCAATTCTTTACTGCTTTGACAAATACTTTACCAATTCTCATGAATGGGTTTTTCATTTTGTGGTTGGCACTGAACCTATAAGTTGTAGTTCCTAGTAAGAATATGATTAGTGCAAGAACCATGACAATGCAAGGAATCCCAAAGCCAAGACCCCAACTTAGGTTATCTTGAATGTAACTCATCATCAAGATTGTAACAAAAGCGCCGAAACATATGCCAAAATACCACCAGTTGAAGAAGGAGCTTTTCTGTTTGCACTCTCTTGAATCATGCACATCAAACTGGTCAGCTCCAAAAGCCTGAACACAGGGTTTGTGCCCTCCTTGTGCAAGAGCTACTAGATACAGTGCAAAGAAAAAGAAGATAATCTGGAGTTGAGGAGGAGAACATGCTTTAATGTCTGCACCAGTTTGGCAGTCAGAATTGCTGAACGGAAGGACAGCAGAAAGGGTTAAAAAGGCAAGTCCCTGTGATTCATATATCAGGCTTCAAGATAAATTTTATACCCAATTGAAGACATTATCAACTCCAAATTTATTAGACTAGAAAATGGTAAAAGCAAATGCTGCAACAGTTGAGACTAGAATAACTAAACTATTGCCTGCACAAGTAGTTCAAGTGATTCTTTAGCTAAAAATTGTGGGCAAGGACGAGGATTGGGGCCTAGCGGCCGTAGTTTGGGAGTTACACCCAATGTGGTGGACTCCATGTGACCTTGTGGGTACGATTCTCCTACCTAATGAGCATTTAAGTCACCGTGATTTAACACCTCCACAAATTCTGTCTGTGGGGACCGGATGTAAGGACATGAGGCTAGGGATTTCACATTTTATGGTCAAGAATAACTAAACAATTGCATCAAATTGACAAGAAACACTAAAATTTATGAGCAATTAGATGATTAGTAGGGTTGGAACAGTACATACAAGGATATAGAGAAGGGATGAAACGATAATGGTGCGAAATCGGCCGAGAAATGAGTCTGCCACGAACGCACCTAGAAGCGGCAACAGCATCGCCATTCCAGACCAGGCATTGACGTTCTCCGCCGCCGTGGCGGTGGATTGACCCAGCGGCCCCGTCAGGTAGGTGATTAGGTTGGAACTGATTCCGTAGTATGCAAACCTCTCCGCCACTTCCACACCTATATATACGAATTAAAACTTCAGCATCAAAGAAATCGGAAAATTGTGCTCAAATATGGAGTAGGCGAGGGTATACTTGCCTATAATGAATGACGCCGATCTCCATCCACCGGAACTGGCTCGGCCGACTGGACGGCCTTTATAGTCAACGGCGTGTTCAACAATGGCGTTTGGGAGCAGAGGATCCTCTGCTACAGTCACTTCAGAGGCGGCCATTTGGTGATTGATTCGTGAAATTCTGCCGCCTTTAGAAACACTTTATACTGTTCTTATTGCGTATGTACTTATCTAGATCTTAGAGCATCCTCATCAATGGGTTATTTCACGGTATAAGAGATGTTTTTGTAGGTGTGATTAGGATGGGAGGAGAGAAAAAAAAAATAAACAAAAAAAAAAAAAAAAAAAAAAGGNTGGGAGGAGAGAAAAAAAAAATAAACAAAAAAAAAAAAAAAAAAAGAAGGTCCACGGCGCGCCTGTGCACTGCACGCACCCGCTGTGCGCGCTTGTTGCGCCTGACGTGCGTCAGGCGCAACAAGCATTTAATTGCTTTGGTACAAAGTTACTGTACCATGAACCACCATTTGCAGAAGGGCTGTTTTCTTCTCTTTCCTATACTCTCACTCCTCCACCTATGCACACACTGTTCCAATCACCCCAAAAAAACCACTGATATTCATGCTCTTTGATCCTGTATAAATTTGTCTGGATTTAGGACTGTGTCTGTTTGATCCAATATGACAAATTCAACTCCATTTTGAGTTAGGTAGCCAAAACACTGAGCTGTGGGTTGTTATGCTGTGGACTCAGGTCCACCTTGCAAGGTGGACCTGGGTCTACATTCACGTACACTATACTTTACATTCACACTTTGTAAATTTCACATTCACACATTATAGGATTATATGTTTAGTAACTATATTACCACTGTTATGCATTCACACATTCAAAACTCTATATTCACATGTCCTATACTCCATATTCACAACTTGAGAACTCCACATTTACACATTACAGGGCTACAAGTTGCTAGAACTTCTTAACTCTATTACAGATTCACACATGCATAACTCTACATTCACGATTTCTATACTCTATATTCACAATTTGAAACCTCCACATTCACACATTTCTGGGCAACTCTACATTCACACAATCATAAATCTACATTTACACTTTGAAACCTCTACATTCACACACTTTTAGACAACTCTATATTTAGCAATATGTTTACTAAAAAAAAAAAACAAAACAAAAAAAAAACAAAAAAACAAAAAAAAAAAACAACAAAAAGGATGTAGTTTTGGACCCAGGTCCACAGCATAATTTGCCCTGAGCTGGCTCAATTAAATAATAAAGTGTTGATCAAATTGATTTTTTCATACAAGTGAGAATTTGAACTCCAGGCTTCTCTTAAGATATAAGAGTACATGGTCACTCACGTCAACCAAATTGATTTAAACGGGCACTTTGTTTTAACTTCATAAGTGCAAAATCATGGATGTGTGTTAGTGTTACGATACTAGATAAGATCCAAATAGAAAGGAAACCTCTTGAGCATATTATTTGCTCTATGTTTGTATTTATGTTACAAACAAACTCTAAATTCACACTTTAAGCATACAAGAGTTTCATGAAATAACTAAAAGCAAAATAACAATGCTACCCTAGTTGTTAATATTCATATACAATACACACATATGTATATTTGTATACTAAATTACTAATATTTATAATATTTTAGCTATTAAAATTATTCTAACTATACAAAAGTAATAATTTTTTTTATATACATAATTTCCTCCACTAATTAAGACACCTCCCCTTTGTAAATGATGTGGGAAATGATCCCACATCGAAACTTTTGGCCAAAAGTTGTCTGCTCCCCTTTGTAAATGATGTGGGAAATGATCCCACATCAAAACTTTTGGTCAAAAGTTGTCTTGCTTGCCTTGGGATTATACGGACGTTTTGAAAAAATATAATTTTCTACAAAACGTCAAGTTCAAACGCTGCTTTTGAGTTTTCAACAGTTTGAAGCAATTCACTGCTCCAAATCGTTGGCTAGAGTTTTAACCATGGTCGATACGCTAAAGTTAACCAAACATGCCAATTACCAATAATTCACCATTATATTGAACGATGGAAGGCGTGCCACGTACAAATTAAAGTTACGTTGTCGGCAGCGGAACTGTAGATTTGCTTCTGGATCTGCTGTAGTGCTTGTACGTAGATGGATCCAACATGGTAGGGTAGCAATGTTTTGCATGCATGTCTCCCATCGATATCTATCCCTTCAATTCTCCACCGTAACAAAGACCTTACACATCTTATCTCATCCAATAATTCAATATGAGATCGATGATGAGTCTCTTTCTTTTGTACAAATTAAATTAATTATATTGTACTATATGATATCATGTAAAAATTAAATACACTCACTAACCAATATAAACATAATAGAATTGGACACATTTGAGACTGATTTATATGTACTCACTACAATTATTCTAATATTGAAAAAGCCTACAACAACGGCTATCCCAAGATGTTAACAACCCTAACTTGACCAACTCAACTAGATTTACCTCCCTATTCTACCAATCAAGCAAAACATACTAATCCTCCAGCCAATGGTCTTAGCCAGTGTACACAACCAATGCCATCAAGGATGAGAAGAGCCTTTTCTTTTTCCTCTTAGATTAAAGCATCTACTCGATCCCCACAAAAAGATGGTCATTGATCTGATCTGTTGACAATTACATTGTGGATAGTAAGCTTAATGCAGCCTGATGATATTCAACCTTTTTTCTCTTTAATGCTTCAACTTTCTTCCCCACCACTTGGGCTATATCTTCAATGCATTTCGCTTCATCCCTATTTATCAAAATTCAAACAAATTGATTAAATAATGTCACCAACATAACATATATAATTAGCAGAAACAAATAAGCCCTAATATATATATATATATATGTGCGCGCGGGCGCAATCTTACCTGCGTTATATTAATAAAGAAATATTATAAGGCCATTTTGAAGTTGAGATCAGAGATAGTACATGCTTAGCAGAGACTTGAGAGATATATAGTTATGGCTTGGAGGCGGTGCAGGGCGGGATGTCGACGAGGAAGCGGCTGCGCGATGGCGGAGAGGCCGGTGGTGAAGAAAAGAATTGAAGTATATATGTACCCTGCAGGTAGCTGGAGGCCAGGTTGCAGTCGGGTACAAGAAAGTAAGACCGAGCTGATCTGAGCTTCTTGTTCGAGGGTGGCTTGAAGAGTCGAGTTCAATATTCTGCCATTGAAACTGTGTGACACGCTAGCTAACTGCTCATCAAGTATAAGAAACTAAAGTTGTGTTTTCACACTACTAGTGATGAGCATGCACTTGATGACAATTATTGGTATCAGAGTAGGTCACAGGCTGGTTGGAACATATCAAAGAACCATTTTAGTTGGAGATTAGAAGATATATATATAGAGAGTAAAGTAGCTAGTTAGATTTAGTATATATATATATATACACTTACCTCTGGTAGGTGTCCATGAGGTCAAATCCGGAAAACTCGGCTACTTCACTTAGGGCACGCTTCCATACCTTCACCTTCCGGCAATCCTCCTCAAGCTGTGCAAACGCGGCGGAGAACGGAGGCTTGAGGTGCCGGACATCCGTGGGCCGTACATCGTAAAACACCGGGAAAACAGTCCTGCTCTCCATTCTCACGCGTTTCATGATTTCCGCGAGCTCTTCAAGGCACCACTTCGAGGAGGCATAGTTGGAAGAAATTACCGGGACAAAAATCCAGGACTGTTGAATCGCATCCATCAACCCTCGCTGGATCCGACCCCCTTTCGTGAGATCAACGTCGTCTTTGAACGCTGGGACCCCTGCAAAACACAAAGCCTGGTGCAGGGACTTAACAAAGCCCTGGCGAGTGTCTTCTCCTCTAAAACTCAAAAACACCACGGGACAGTGCTGTGACGAGGATCGAGGCAGTGGTGGCGACGCTTTTGGGGGTATTATTGACGGAGGATCTGGAAAATAGGGTTTGGACTGTGCGGCGGAGAAATGAGAAACTGTTCTAGCAGAAAACAAATGATATTCCTGCAGTAAAAACCTATCACAACAACGAAATTTAGATAGATGATTGAGTGAAGAAAGATGGAGTAGCATCATATTGTGGTTACAAATTTGTACTTAACTACCTGGTGATGCAATGTATGTAGATCAGAGTTGCTGGTTTAGATCAGATGAGAAGAGTAGATCGAAATGATGGAATAGCAGAATACTACTGTAGTTTTACTCACCTATGTATGCACTTATGCAGTCTAGCCTTTTCTGATCTGGGGGTTTATATAGATGAAATTCACGTTCCCATTTATAAAACTATCCTCTCTACAAATTGATCACCTTACATCAGAATATTCCTTTGAGTTTATTCTAGAATCTAAATGTAGATATATGGCTAGCTATCATATCACTTATTTTCAATTTTAGTCATTGGCTTTTAAAATTATTAAATTTAGTCTTTAAGTACTAAATCATTTTCAATTGTTATCCACAGTTAGTTAGCTTTTTTCCTATACTGAGTGCAAAATTGGAAATTTATAGACATTATTACGGCAATTATTGCTTATCGCACGCGATAAACAAAGCCCAAATTTCTTTGTTCTAGGAGACTTAATTTCACCCTTAACGTTAACTGTTCATTAACAGGCATTTTTATACAAAATAATTCTCTTAAACATGTAATTTTATGGGAAAAAGTTGTAGATAGTACCCAATGCTAAATCGAGATTGTAGGTTATCCTCTAACCCCCCCCCCCCCCCCCCCCCCCCCCCCCCCCCCCC
>NC_044928.1:26625707-26667347 GCF_003576645.1 Ipomoea triloba | reverse complement strand
CCCCCCCCCCCCTCCCCTTCCTCTACGACAAATTTAATGGTCCTTTTATAGATCAGAGGATGGAAAGGCGCATGCCAACACATTGGCATAGTTTACACGTGTCATTCATACACGAGGTGGTCATATCGGTGCCACCTCGTGTTTTTATAATCCTGATTATGATTGGACTATTGGCATGATCTTGCTCAACCAACATTATGATGTGAGGGCAGCCGTGTAGGGGATAGGGAAAGGTCAATCAATTGCTTTGTTTAGCTAAGTTCTTCATCAAGCCAACTTAGTGCTTTTGAGTTCGGTCGATATAGATTAGGGTGATAAGAGGTAAAGATTATGATCGGGAAACGCTCTAGGCCTTCAGAATAGTCCCATCAAGTTGGATATTGGCCTATTGGCCTTCTCTTTCTTAGCAAGAGAGAAATTCTCCATTGATTGTTTCCTCTTACTATATAAAAAAGAAACTATATAAAAAAGAAACTGTAACATTTTCCTTATAGTGAAATACTTTTAGCTTTTGCCTGTGATTTTTACCCTATTGGGAGTTTTCACATAAAATCATTGTCTCTCTATTATTATTAATTTCTCTTTCGCTCTATATGTACTTTTTGTATCGTTTATAGAAATTAATACTGGTTCAGTGATTGTGCATGTCTAGACAAAACTCTAATTAAGACCTGGTATTTGAGTAGTCCATTTGTGACTCATCTCAGCTCCCTTTTCCAAAAACATTTTCCTGGTGTATTCTGTGTAAAACAAGTATTGTTCTACATTCGATACTGTTTAAATACTCAGCTCCATACATTATTCGCCGAAGCTATAGTAATGTTGGCCCGCCGATTGACTAGCCCAATAGTCATAAAATCAACAAATATAAATGTTATACCTAATTAGATATCACAAGATACAAAAAATTAATATTGAATTATTAAGATTTATATATAATTGTCACAGAGTATACAATTTTGATTTGTTTCAACAAGTCTTACCATTAATACAAAGAGACAATGATATTTTCCTGTGTGTGTCTTAACATTAAAAAAAAAAAAAAAAAAAAAAAAAAAAAAAAAAGAGACAGTGATATTTTTGGCGTATACATATATATCACTATTTACAAAAATGTTTAAAAAAATGATAGTTTTAGTCCATTAATTATATTTATATTATAAATTTAGTTCATTATTAATTATTATATATATATATATAATTTCACATTTAATTACGTGTACAGTGATAATTTTAACTTTTAATCCACCTCTAACAAATTTTGTTAATATTATCAATATATTTTCTATTTACAAATTATTGAAAGACATATTATTCATTTTTATTTATATCATTTTGTATTAATTAATGACTGGGGTTGATAACACATTTTATTATTGGAGTATAGCTAAAACTTCAAAAATATTTTATTTTTCAAATTTACTAAATATTATTAAATACTTTTTAAATTTCCATGTAGAATGCGTCTTCAATTTATTATAAGAACTTCCAATTTATATGAAATTTCTTTCTTCTTCTTCTTTTTTTTTTTTTTTTTTTTAAATAACACTACCATATTGCCAATTACATTTTTAGGTCTGCTGGAACGCCGCCGGCCATCTCGATTTCAACTTCCGGTCTGCCGGCACACACGTGCCCTGAGTTTTGGATCCAATGCATTATAAACACTAGACAGCCTGGCTTAGGAAGGTCGTTGGTTGTTTCCTGTTGTTTCTAGAATGTTCTGGATGCTGAAGCCATCAAACATCCTCAACCGGGTTGTGCCGTTTGCCCATTTTTAGGTGGGTTGGACCAGCCTGGCTTAGGCTCGGCCCATATAACCTGCAGGTTTTGTCTTTTTGAAACATATAGCCCACAAGTTTTTCTTTTTTTTTTGAGATATAGCCCACATGTTATACATGCTCAACTTGTTTAAATTGTGGGTAACTCGTTTAGCACTTTAGCCCGCATTAAATTAAATTAATTTTGTAACTTAAGTGATTTAGTGCCTAAAAATTTTGTGTATATGTGATGGTATCGGAACCACCATAAATTAGGTACAGATGTACAAAATGGGAGTTAAAAGATAATAATAGTATTGTTAAGGGGCTAGACCCAAAGAATTACGTACAAAGTCTGAGGTAAAGGCCCAAAATAGCGGGCTGAATAAGACATACAATAGTCTTAGGCCATTAAGAATGGGATAAAAATAATCATGTTATTAACAATAATCAAACTCATATATACGGGTCGAGATTGTAGACTGGAGATGGCAACATGGTGTTAATTAACTTGATCAGTTGGAATTGATTGGTGTATGGACGTGGATTGTAATGTTAGAGGGTCAAGTCCGCAAGGTCAACAGACCAAATATAGGGAAATAAGAGCAATGAGAGTATGAGACAAATACAGTTTTTTAAAATGCAATCAAACACTGAAAATGAAATTATTTTATAAAAAATGACTCATTTTTTAAAAAATATTTGTCTGTTTTTCAAACACAACCTTAATGGCTTTCCTACCACTTTCATATAAATTCTTACTTAGACAATTTAGAAATCAACTTTCAAAATTATCCAACCTTCACATAATAAATTACGTCTATAAAATCACCAATTCCAATTACTCCTATTTTTCTTAGAAACCTAAATTCTCAAAATGGATAAGTAATCAATTTTAATGACGACAACAAGTTCGAATCTTTTCCCTTTTAATGAATTAATGAACAGATATTACATAAACCACTAAATCCAAATATTTCCTCCAAATATAAAACCTCATAATAATAATAAAAAATGTATTAATACCATCAAGTTCGAATATTTTACTCATAATGAATAAGAAATCAAATCTCTAATTAAATCTATAAATAATTAAACAGTAATAAGATCACCAAATCTAAATATTTAATTTCCATTAAATCATAAGGTATTACCTCCAAATTTTCCAATCATCACCGAATCATATAACACCAACCGTAAGTATTAATAATAAAAAATAACCATGCAACAATTATACAATACCACAAAACGCCTAAGTTATCGGTAATTGTAAGATTTGTTCCTATTTATTGATCGTGTTCACTTCCCATCCCTAAACTATACATGACATTGCAAATTTAGTATTTTTCTAACAAAATATTATGGACGAAATTGACAACATCAATTATATATAACTTAGAAAAGAAAAGCGAGCACAACCAACAAATATGGACAAATCATACAATTACCTTATAATTTAAGGATAAAAGTATTATTTTTTCATGAATAAGTATTTTATGAGATTGTCGTACGTGAGATATAAATAGAATACTTTTTATATACTCAAAATATTATATTTTAATTAAGAAATAGGGATAAAGATGGTTTCACTCATTCAATATATAGTAAATTATAAAATTGAACTTTATTCATTTTCATAATTTTTTTTTGTTTTGTTTGTAAATTATTTATCGTGAATCAAACGGTGGAAATAATATTTGACTAAGCAGACGATCTTTTGCTATCCCTTTGACGTATCACACATACTCACAAATGCTATAGGGATCGATCTCTGTTCAGATCCAGAAAGAGTAGAGAGAACAGAGAGGAGAACAGAAGAGAAGAGACGACTTCCGCTTCCATTTCTCACTTCCAAACAACAACGCAAAACGCCTCAAATCTTTCCCCTCTCAATCCTACCCTTCACGGGTATTCAGATCCAACCCGCATTTACCCTCCTCCTCCATAGCAGAGGCGATGTTTGCTTCTCTCCGATCGCTCTCCATTCTCCTTCTCTCCGCCCTCTTCCTCGTCAGCCCGATCTGCGCCAAGGTAAAATCTTTAATTGTCTTTCTTGCGAATTTTCTTGTTTTCGCGCCCGCAGAATGCAGATCTCATTTCGCATCGTACATTTCTTTGCTATCAGAATTGTGGGTTTCTTTCTTTGTTGTCTGCCGTTTTTGTTAAAGGGTTTGGGTAAAGATGGGGAAAATTTGTGAAAATGATTAGGTCGTGCTGGTTCTGAAATTTTAGATTTATAAAGTACATGATGGTCTCTATTTAGGGTTGGTTCTGAATTGTGGAGTAATGCAGTGATGTGGAGGAATTGGTTGTGTGTATTTGGAGATTATGGGAAATGTGGAAATTTCTGACATTTTTAATCCCACATTGATACCCCACTGCCTTTTCTTAGCTTTTTAGGAAGAAATATAAATAGTTCATAATTTACTCTTCTGTTGGGTGATTACAATTGTGTGCAGATTGCATATGACTTTGAAATGATCTTTTGTAGTACCATCATGATTCATTTGTATAGGAATAAATAATCTAGTTACGAAAAGAAATCATAAGTTTGTAATTCTTTAATACCAAAATGCTTCATTTAATTTCGAATTTTCTATCACTCGACACTTCGCCCAAGTCTGTGTAATCCTTCTCTGTAGGTTACTTCCTCAAGTTGTGGTTTCCTGTGATTGGGTATTTGGGTTTAGGTTTCTACCCTAGTGCCTGGTAGAATGCTTATTAGTGGATTGAGTGCTTTGTTCTTTTACTACCAGTGTGTTTTCTTCTTAAGCACCAATGAGTTTTTGTTTTGATTAAAAGCTCCAGGAATACTTCTATTGAGCTGGCAGTGGACAGAGGATTTTAGTTTCTCTTTTACCAATGTTTGGCATGGAATAGACAACTTTATTTTAATCTTAACTATATTAGGACTCATTACTTTCCCTGCTGCTCTATATAATCAATTACATGTAAACATTGTTCCTAATTCTTCTCATGTAATAAGATTTCTTCTCTCTTTATTGCAGTACCAAGATGCTGAACCTGTTACTTTATGGGTAAACAAGGTTGGACCATATAATAATCCGCAAGAGACCTACAACTATTATACCCTTCCATTTTGCCGCCCTTCTGGGAATGCTGCACACAAATGGGGTGGCCTTGGCGAGGTCCTTGGGGGGAATGAGCTTATTGACAGTCAAATTGACATAAAATTTAAGAGTATGCTCATCATTGTTTTAACAGAACATTATTCCTTAATTATTGTTTTTATGGCTTAAAGCATTTATCATCCTTGCTCAATAATTTCTTTCTGCAGAAAATGTAGATAAGAGTTCTATTTGTGAACTTGAATTGGACGCACCTAAGGTTAGGCAGTTTAAGGATGCAATTGATAATTCATATTGGTTTGAGTTTTTCATGGGTACGCACTCTAGTATTCTTCCTTATTACTGTTGATTCTCTCACTCACAGTTTTTTTTTTTTAAATTTGTAATTCTTTATCTCACTTACATATGGAGTTCTCTTTAAAAGCACTGTGAATAAGATTATAACATGGTTACAATTGCAACTCTACTTGTCATACTGATTGCTTCTTTTTTTCCTCTTTTTTTTTTGTGCTTCCAATCTTTGTCATGGTTATGGCTATCTGCAATCAGATGATTTACCTCTGTGGGGTATGTAGTTAATCATTTTTTCTTTAATATTTTGATTTTCTTGGACAGCTTGATGTAAATGAAATTCACCATGACATAAATGAAATTCAGGTTTTGTGGGGGAAGTGCTTATTGATAGAAATCGGGATACTAAGCATGTCCTACATACCCACAAGAATATTCTGGTCCAGTACAATGGGAATCAGGTAGAGGACTTATAAAATCTGCTTTCACTGTAAAAGTCCAATTCTCTTTCATGGTGGTTTGTCAATCTTTCTGAATTCCATTTTATTATAGATCATTCATGTTAACCTCTCCCAAGAAAGCCCTAAACCACTTGAGGAAGGTAGAATACTGGATATGACATACTCAGTGAAATGGCTTCCAACCAACATCAGTTATGCACACCGCTTTGATGTTTATCTGGACTATCCCTTCTTTGAACATCAGGTACTTGCTACTTGTTCTCGCTTTCTATGAAACTGATGCTTCTTCTAAATGTAAATTTTGAATGGTTTGCCTTTAATATTTAATCATAATTCTGATGATATATATTGAACAAAGTTTGAAAGAAAAGGAAAGTGTTCAGGAAAAAGAGCTCCATAGAAAAACCATGAATTAAGAGTAGTTTCTGTTTGGAGAACAGTTTATACGTGCAACATTATTTAATGGCTTGTCAGTTTGTTATATTTCAGTTGAGTCTTAGTAAAGGTGTAAATTTATTATTTATTTAATCACTCTAGTGCCTGTTAATTTCCCAATTTCCACAGAAACACAAAAACCTTTGCAGCTGTTACTTAGAACATTGTTATGGAGTATATTTGTCCTGCTGTCTTTGCCAACACTTTACCTATGAAGGAAAGAAATTTAAAGCACTCTTAATTTCCAAATGAATAAGTGCAACTTAATTTCAGGTCTTTAGTTTAACATTGAATAATTGAAGGGTGTTTGCTAACAAAATGTTAAAATTGGTAATGGTTCAAGTAAGTAAAATTGACGCAACAAAGGAAAAGAGATAGAATAGTAATGTATGTATATTAGTGTGACCATGTATTACCTGTGCAACAAAAAAAAATTCCCATGGAAAGCCCATGGAATAATTTCATTGTTGACTTTTAATAGTTCCATTGTTGCACAAGTATTATGGAAATATCTACACTTTAATACATTACTTAGATGATACTTCATATTATGTTGTGGATTCAATTCTAGTTTAAAATGTTGCTGCTGCTTTTGCTTTCTTAATGGCAGCCATCTTATCTTCTAGAATGTTTCAGCTGAGATGTTCTTGAATATAATTTTAACAAATAGTTTGCAAATTATTTATTCTATTCCAAATGGGAGTTTTAAACCAGCTTTCTTTTACAGATCCACTGGTTCTCTGTATTCAATTCATTCATGATGGTTATCTTTCTCACTGGCTTGGTGTCAATGATTTTAATGCGAACTCTCCGTAATGATTATGCCAAGTATGCTCGTGAGGATGATGATTTGGAGACTCTGGTAACACTTTCTCTAATCAGTTACTTATTTTCATATTGGCAGGATTATATAGTTGCATTTCCTTATTGAGTAGCACATAGAGTATGCTTATTAGCTTCTAATGCACAGGAAAGGGATGTAAATGAAGAGTCTGGTTGGAAACTTGTCCATGGTGATGTTTTTCGACCTCCACAGAACTTGGCTCTACTTTCAGCTGTTGTTGGCACTGGTGCTCAGCTTGCAACACTCGTTCTACTTGTCATTATATTGGCAATTGTTGGAATGCTGTACATTGGGTACGTCATCATGAGCTGTACAAGTAATAGCACATTTTGTGTGAAACTTATTTCCTACTCATGGTTGCTTTCCTTTATGTTTACTATTTGGATTTCTTATCCCTTCATTCACCTTCTTTTAAATGTCCACATCTCAAAAGCTAATAGTCCTACTTTGAAGCTTGAAAACAAGTTGATGGACATTTCATCTTTTACTGCTGATCTTTAAGGATGTTTCCTTTATCGTCTGTGTGAAAATATTCTGAGTTTGTCACTACTGTTATGTCAATCTCGTTGTAGTATTACATATATTTTATTAGTAGTGTTACATCTGTTACATTATTAATCTTTGTGTTTATAGTACTTGTGATTTTATGTCTCATACTTTCTTTTATATTGTTATGTGACTCAGGAGGGGTGCAATTATCACTACCTTTATTGTGTGTTATGCACTTACATCATTCATTTCGGGTTATGTGAGTGGAGGAATGTATTCGCGTAATGGTGGTATGTAGGCTTTCTGTTCTTTTGCTGTTATTACTAGTTGCTGTATTACAAAGATAAAATTGTTTTCGCTGCTTGCTTTGATGGATCAGGTAAAACGTGGATAAAGTCAATGGTTCTTACAGCATCACTTTTCCCTTTCACGTGCTTTGGCATCGGGTTCGTTTTGAACACAGTTGCCATATTTTATGGATCCTTAGCTGCTATTCCCTTTGGTACAATTGTGGTTGTTTTTGTCATTTGGGCATTTATTTCCTTTCCCCTGGCGCTTCTTGGTACTGTTGTTGGAAGAAATTGGAGTGGCACTCCAAACAACCCTTGCCGTGTGAAGACCATCCCCCGTCCTATCCCTGAAAAGAAATGGTATCTAACACCATCTATTATTTCTCTCATGGGTGGTCTCCTTCCCTTTGGAAGCATTTTCATTGAGATGTATTTCGTGTTCACTTCCTTCTGGAATTACAAGGTAATTTTGCTCAATGCAGTTCTTGAGCTGTATAGTATAGTATTTGTCTGATAAGTTTGAAACCTGTGTCCTTTAATTAGCTGAGATTTCATGATTCATTACTTGATCTTTGTTTTCAACAGGTTTATTACGTGTATGGGTTCATGCTTCTGGTTTTTATTATTCTGATAATTGTCACAGTGTGTGTGACAATCGTGGGCACATATTTCTTGCTTAATGCCGAGAATTACCATTGGCAATGGACTTCGTTCTTCTCTGCTGCATCCACTGCTCTTTACGTGTACCTCTATTCTATATATTACTACCATGTAAAGACCAAGATGTCGGGCTTCTTCCAAACCAGCTTTTATTTTGGATACACTTTGATGTTCTGCCTCGGTTTGGGGATACTCTGTGGTAAGTTACTAATATTTTGCCGAGTGCCTTACTGTCATTTCTTTCTCCTTTTCTCTGTTTTCTATTTTGTGTCTCTTATTTTGGTTTGTGTGTGAAAACTTGCAGGTGCGGTTGGGTACCTGGGATCTAATTTGTTTGTGCGGAGGATTTACAAGAACATTAAATGCGACTAAACATTGTGGTCTGCAGTGCATACGATGGGGGTTGTGGTTTGGCATTAAGTTTTACTTACCACAATATCAGATCAGGTCTATATACTCACTCTCGAGCGTTAAATGCCCAAGACGATGATGATGATATTAGTTATCCCGCTTTAGTGAGAGGGTGAATGGACATTGTAGATTAGATACCGAGAATGTTTTGATGTCAGAATAATCAATCGTTGGTTTCGACATTATATTCCTGTAAACCAAAATGGACCATTTTAACTTGTTGTTTTGGACTCAATTTTGATATATCATTGGTATCCTCCTCCCTGCATTTCAAATGAGGTAGAATGTTGTAGTTGGATGGATGGATATCATCAAGTTTTATGACAAAAGTTCAAACGTTGTGTGCTATTATCATCTCAATCTGCATGCTTCCACTTTCTTATGCATGTTTCAAATACACATGCATTTACACCTTAGCTTGCTTCAATTTTAGGGTTGGTGGTTAGAACTTCCAACTTTATGACAATTTTAAAGCGAAATGGTTCCTCGACGAAATTACTAATTCGGTCCTCGACAATTTTTCGTGTCTAATTTAATTCTTCGACTTTGAAAAATTTAACCAATTTAATTTTCCGTTTATTTTTCCTCGACAATTTTTCGTGTCCAATTAAATTCTTCGACTTTGGAAAATTTAACCAATTTAGTTTTCCGTTTATTTTTCCTTAAACATTCGTTAAGTCGGAACCAAATTAATAGAACCAAATTGATAATTAACTTTTCACTGAAATGGTCCCTTGGAGAGAATATACCTTTTAATCTTATTTTAACTCATCTTATTTATTCTTCTCCTACCAAATTGCACTTTTTGAAATAATAGTGAAACTTACTGATTCAAATTAAAAAAATTACACAAATTGTTCATAAGGTTCACATGTTTAACAAAATTACACTTGGGAGACTACATTGACAGACTATATTATGAGATTGTTTGGATGATTCGTAATTTACCTCCTCATCTATTAGTTAGAGTTCGAGTTAGGATTAATCTGACATAAACTGCGATCAGATACCTCCCCCAATGCATGGTGTTAAGCTAGCACACATAATGAAGACGTTGGGCAATGTGGGCGAGGTGCAAAGTCATGGCCATGAGTGTAACCACATTAAGAAACGACGACTGTGAATTCAGCTTCTTCAATCTCTTACTCAGCTTCATCATTCCAGCCGACATCCCTCTCCCTTCTTCCTTCTCCATCTTCATCCTCTCAACCGTCACCTTACTCGCTCTAGGCTCCAGGTACACCAAATTCACCATAACCATTACAAGCGCCGCCACAAGATTAAACCCTAGGTACGTCTCCGTCCCGCTCGAGTACGGCCACCGTCTTTGCCCCAACAAATGCCCCGAAAACGCCGCTCCGATGCTATAACCCATTGCTTTGAAATATAGCGGATAAACTTTGGTCTGAACTGTCGCGAATTGCTGTCTAGGCAGCGCCAAAGCTAAGACGTAGCTTGATATGAACGTTACCCACACGCACATCCCGTAGGCTATGGCTAGCCCTAGCAAATGAGCTGTTCCGAATAAGGCGTTTAAATTCTCCGGCGAGAAAATGTACTCCAATGCATCGTATAATACCTCCCCGCCTCGCCGGAGAATATCCTTCAATTCCTTTTCTCGCTTCTCTTTTATTATTACCTTTTCCTTTCTCTGTTCGTCTCCCTTGATTCGCTTCTGCAATTTCTCCTCTCTGGCAGTTTCCTTAACTTCCTCTTCCTCTGGAGCGGAATAAGCGGAAATTCCTTCGCCGACGTTCGGGAGGACGGCGGCGGCGTCCTTGAACCGCTGTTTCACTTCGTCTGCTTTCTCGGAAATCTTCTCCATCGCGTTCAAAACGTAGCCTTTCTCTAGCCGCGATTTTTGCGCCGCTTCTTGCGGGGAAATGGAAACCTTAGGGTTGCCGCCATTGTTGTCGTCTTTCTCGAATTCGATCACTACGGCTCTTGTGTCTGCATTGGGAGAGAAGATCCCGGTGGTTCCCAGTGTGATGAGGATTAAGGACAGAGCCAAAATGTTCATCATATTTTTGTTTCTGCTAAGAACTCGGAGGATGTAGAAGAAGAAGAAGATTAAGATTATGAGGAGTCGTAGGATCTTGTAGCAGGTTTTGAGGAAGATGTTTGAATCAGCCCACGTAAGCGTTGTCGTCAAACACGTGTCCAACTGCATGTGTGTGATGAAATTACGGTTCCACGTGCCAATTTAATCATATGATTTTGTTCACAATCTACCACATAATAACTAATTAAGTTATTTATACGGGCACAATAAATAATTAATATTTCTTAATAATTTTTTGAGTTTCTTTTCAATTATTATACCGTACGTGGACTATGGTTCACAATACAAGTTTAATTATATACTAACATATATGTTCATTTTTAGTGTATTATATGTACATCTTTTAAATTTTATTTTTAGTGTGCTGCAGGTTTAGTTTTAGTATACTACCTAAAAATGAAGCTATAATAAATTCAAAATAAACCTTCAATAAAACACATTTATTAATATTCAATACGTAGTATTATATTTATCTTTTTTTTTTAAAAATAATAAGATGTATCGTGTTGAAGTTTTGGGGGGCATTATCTTGAGTCTTGACCCTTTAACGATAAAGCATTTAACACTTTACCTTTTAAGTGTTACTCATATAGTCATATCGATCATACTTTTATCTAACGAATTATCAATATTGTAGTGGCTTCTTTTTTCATTTAAATACATACTATGTGTGCTCTTTAATAACGTTTCTTATTAAATTGTTATATTGTCTAATTCATAGATAATCAATAAAAAAAAAAGTTTATTTATAAATTATGTTAGGTTAGAAGTGATATAGTAAGAAGTAAATTTTGCTTCAAAATAAAAACATCATAATGAGGTGAAATCTTTTTTGACATGAAAAAAGTCTAACGATAAAGCACTTAACACTTTACCCTTTAAGCGTTAGTCATATCCGTTATGGATATTTAATCTTTGTAAGGGGAGATAGTATAAGATGCTCTTTTTTTTTTTCTCCAAAATTTCGATACCATGATATAAAAATTGGTGAAAAATCGTCATGCATGCTACATTCATTTCGTATTTTTATTTAATAGATTATCATTATTGTAGTAGATTCTTTTCTCATTTAAATACTATGTGCGCTCTTTAACCACGTTTCTCAAAATTACCAATGATATGGGTTGTTATCTATATATTACCCTTCTCATAATTAATATGAAGTATTAAATATTGTTAATTTGATTATAGGTATAGATCCGAGGTACAAATTAGATTAGGCTATTGTAAAGAGTGTCAAAGGAATTAGCTTATCGTAGTGTGGGAACAACCTCTCTAAATGAGGAAGACTCATTGTACGCAGTGAGGAAAAAGTTTAATCTTTGTTGGTTAGTTGAATCACTATGATTTACTTCTCCACAAATTTTAGGGTTGGAGTGCGGAGACGTCTTGATGTGGACGATTCCACCTTTTATCACAAAGAATGAACTAGTATAGAAATGAAATTAAGAGAAGTAAGGAATTAGCTAGTACAGAAATGAAATTTAGAGAAGCAACAAATGGTCGTATATAACATTACAACATAACTTTTTTAATAAATATATTATAAAATACATTATTTTTATGAAAATAATTAATGATAAGTATTTTTTAATTATAATTATTATAGTATAAGTATAAATAAATTAATTACTTTTATTTGCTAAACTTTTAAATAAATAAAAAAATATTTATGTATTTGAACAAATGTACACATATAACTGTTACATTATGTTTTTTAGATAGAATTTAAAATTAGAGATTTAGATTGATAAAATGATGCTTTAACTTTATATTTATTAATGTCAATGTGTTAATTTGTTAAAATTTAAAATGTTCATTTTAAAATATCAAATTTGTAATTGAGTTCACCAAATAACGTAACATGAGATTTTAGGCTTATAGCAAAAATTATTTATCCCAATAAAATACCATCCCATAAGCTTGACAACTCAACAAGGCTAGTTCAAAACTGAGTGGACGGACTAGCATGATTGACATCTACTAACAAAATGGAATAATATATGATGATAAAATTATACGGAGTATTTAGCGCAAATTATATTGTGGACCCTGGTCATGATTGATACTGCAGTTGTGTTGAATTGATACTGCAGTTGTGTTGAAAAGATATTGCAGTTGTGTTGAAAGGAAACTGCAGTTGCGCGGAACAGAAAGCGTTGATCCGTGCAACACATAACTGCATTATCAGTTCAACACAACTCTAGTTTCAGACGGATGAAACGGCGTATGTTTCGCGCAACTGCAGTTCCCTTTCAGCACAACTGAAGTATCCGTTCAACACAATTACAGTATCAACTATGATACATGATTCACAATGCATCGTGGATCATGGTAAACTATTTAGTAATCGCGAATTTTCCTTGGAAAGAAAAGGCGAACTCATTGCCCATTTGTCCCTGGTTGCTGTAATCGGATATTAAAATGAAAAAGAATGAAGGAATTGAAAATGATAGGGGGGATGAATAGCCAGCCGGATAGGTCCAAAATAGCCGTTACAATTAAAGAAATAAATAAGAAATAATAAAATGTGATGTATGCGCATATTTCAACAATGGCCCGGAATATTACATTGGAGATTCCGAGCCGGCCCCGGCCAGCCTATTATCTCTCGCCGTTTTACTGTTTTATCCTCTCCTCCATTGTAAACGCCGGCTGAACAACCACCTACTCTACTCCGCCTCACCTCAGCTTCCGTACCCGCCGCCGCAGCTTTTAAATTCATATCTCCGACTTTCATCTTTCTCTATAAGTCAAAGCACAGAGAGAGAAGGATCGAAGATCGCCGTCAAAGACGGAGGAGGAGGAGGAGAGGAAGCACTGTTCAACCTCTTATTTGGGCGGTGAGTCCATACTTACAACTTTTATTACCCTGGATTCTCGCCATCTTCGCTCAGCTCTCGTGCGATGATCGTTTTCTCATATTTCTGGTTTTTTTTACATAGAATTCTGTGCAAAAATTACTCCGTAAAACATTTTTCCTGTTGACAAGGGAGCTTCACTGTTAAAACTTAAAAACTTAAAATACGGAGTATTCATATAAAGCTAGGGTTAGTTAGAGACTTAATTTAATCTCCCTCTGCTGGTTTGAAGATGCAAATTAATGATACTGATTAAACCAAAAAAAAATCCTTTAGCTAGAAAATGGTCTTGTATGTTAATTTTGGACATATTCATTTACTTATGTACATAGTACAAATCTGCATAGTTAGTACAAATTCATTTGGGCATATTCTCTTTTAGTTATGTTATACCGACCAAGTTTCCAAAATGATTCTTCGGCTATAGTGATTTCTGGTCATCAATTTTCAATCTCATTTAATAATGTCCTTAATTATCGAATTTGTACATATTTTAATCTTTCAAAGATACTATTTTGTTCAATTTTTTTTTACTTATTTTAGTCCTCCAAATGACTAAACATGGGAGTGACCATACAGATAGAAATAAACTTAGCTTTAGAGTTGAAGAATGGCATAGAAAGTGCAAAAAGGTCTGGTATGACCTTTTTTTTGGCCATAACTGATCTGCTATGACTATTTGATTTTTGATATGAGAGAAATGGTAAGCGTGGCATTTTTATAAAGGGTGGAGTTTACATTAATGGTTTCAAAATGACTAACCCGAGAGGAACAGCCAAAGAGGTAATTAATAATTGTGATTTATGACAGATAAATTAGTATCAGACCTATGTATGTGCAAATTAAATGTATACTTGTGTTCATTCATTAGATAATCACATGAAGAAAGTTTTCTAAAGAATATTCTGTATGTTCCATATACATTTGAATGGTGAAAAAGGCTTGCGTAAGAATACATGAAAGTCTGGGATAAGATTGAGTTTGGCTGGCCAAGAAAGGAAAATTCTTTTGTTAGAGATAAGGTGCTTATGTAATGGTCATTTAAAGTAGCAACAAGTTATCATCAATAATGAAGTAGGCAGCTCCATATATTCTGTTTAATCTCTCCCACAATGAAAATAAAGGCAATATTTTGTTGCTGTCAGAATGAAGCATGTCTTTCTCTTTGCTGTTGTACAGTGAGAGTTCTTGTTTTTCTGAAATCTATATGCTACGGAATTTCACTTCAAATTTTCTGATTTCAGAATTTCTATGGTAGTCAGCTGTTTTTCAATGTAAATGACACTGAAATCTGAATTCTTGTTTACAGCTTAATGTAATGTACCAACCAAAAGCTGTTCTTAGTTCAAGCTTAGTACCCAACAAGGCAATAGTCAGCCAGCAGTCATTAGACTTTAGTGCCAGCACAATGGAACCAATCAATGGGGCTAACAATCTCAACAACAATCCTAGTCTTGCTTCAAAACAACGTCTGCGTTGGTCACATGAGCTTCATGAAAGATTTGTTGATGCAGTTGCACAACTTGGTGGCCCAGATAGTGAGTTCATTGACATTTAACTTTAGCTAGTTCTATTTCTGTCCCTTCAGAACCACCTTTTTCATGTATCTACATATCAAATCTTCTAATGCTTTTTTCAGTACTTGCTAAAAACAGTAAGCTCTTGTCCAAAATTTCTACAAATAAAACACATTTTTATTTTGGCTAGAAGGGCAAGTTCATAAGAATGCATTGTAACAAAAGTATTTCCTAAATTTGTCCTTTTTTCTTTTTTATTTCCAATAAGTCTCATTTGGAAAATGCATTCACATTCTGTCATTAATTCAAGATTAAGTGTCTAAAAAAATTACTGTCTGAAACTATTTTTCTATTCTACTGGAATTTATGAATTATTCACACTTCACAGTTTAAGTCATGTGTCATTGGTTTCCTTGGTACAGGGGCTACTCCTAAAGGTGTTTTGAGAGTCATGGGTGTGCAAGGGCTGACAATTTATCATGTAAAAAGCCATTTACAGGTACCCATGCGTAATTCTAATATATGTGACTGTTCCTTCTATGGGGCCTTTTTTCCATGATTGTTATCAGGCATTAACTTCCACTTATTTCTCTAAGCATCCAGAAATATCGACTTGCCAAATACCTTCCCGATGCATCATCTGATGGTGGGTTTTTATTTGCAAGTTGTTACTACATGTTAGTGATGGTAATTCTCCTGTAAATTACTGAGAATTGTCTTGTAAACTACAATTTCCAGGAAAAAAACCCGACAATAAAGATTCAAGTGATATAATCTCCGGCCTAGATGATTCATCGTGAGTAGATTTTCACTCCTTGCTTTGTCTATTTCTTTTATAACAAACTTGTGTTGGTTATACTTGTGGCTGGAAATGGTTGTACCTTCATTTCATTGTGAAATTGATTCCTAACACCGACCCTATCCTTTCCATTATTACTTGGCTAACAGTGGAATGCAAATAACTGAGGCACTAAAATTGCAGATGGAGGTCCAAAAGCGACTACACGAGCAACTAGAGGTTCATTTTTCTTTGTGTTCACATTGTGCTGTATCATTCTTTCATAGACGTGTGCCCTTAGTATATTCCATTATAGTAGGTAAATGTACTAGGTAGGTTTGTTTTCATGCATCTGAAGTGTATCAGCAAATAGTGACAAAGATATCATTTGGCTAAAAACAGTTCCCAAGTACGACTTTCATAACCATTAACCAGTTCTGTGTTTTATTAAAGCAAGTCTGGGATCATTTCTTCTTTGTTTCTGTGTTCTCTAATCATCACAAATACGATTTTCAGCATATTCTTTGACAATCAAACTTCTAGTTCAGATGGACATAGGTCACATATCATTGTACACACACCTGCTCTAAATCTCTAGTTAAATGTATATATATTTTACCCCATGGCAACAGGTTCAGCGCCAGCTACAGCTAAGGATAGAGGCCCAAGGCAAGTATTTGAAGAAGATAATAGAAGAACAACAGCAACTCGGCGCTGTTTCAGAAATGCCAGAGTCCGGGGCTACGTCTGCATCAGCAGGCGAGAATGCCCCCGTATCTGATAACAGTACAAATCTAGTGACGCCTGTACCTGCATCTGAACCTCCTCATACTGAAAACCCTGCAAACGAACGCAATCCAGTTAAGGGCATTTCGCTTAACGCCTCGCCATCTTCTCATAACGAGGCTCTTTCACCAGATTCCAGCTGCCATGCAGCTTCTGCAGTCGAGAGGCCATCAAAGAAGCAAAAAGTTGGTGCAGAAGTTGCTGCTGCGTTTACCCAACCCGATGCAATGCTTACTAAGTTACTTGGCTGAAGCTCGACAAGTCATCAGATCAGAGTATCAGACTCTATGCCCAAGCGACAGAGTTTCAGCTTGCAAAGTGTACGTTTTTTTATTTATGTGTTTAACATTAATAGTTCAACCAGGCTTTGATTAGGACATAGAAACTGCTTGCTTCTTTAGATGTGTTTGCCTTGGTTCACTCATCTTTAGTACCATTTGCTTAAACTGTTGCCTAATGCTAAATAAAAATGTGAATTATGCTGCCTAAATGCGCCAATCCAGGAAATGTGGGTTATGTTAGATTTTTCTTGGATTAGTATTAATCAATAATCAGTCCGTTGTTATATCGTGGACCGACGTCGTTTTAATAAGTGAGAGAAACGGCTCAAATGATACTATAGTTGTGTTGAACTGATATTACAGTTGTGTGATACTATAGTTGTGTTGAACTGATATTGCAGTTGTGTTGAACTGATACTGTAGTTGTGTTGAAAGGGAATGACAGTTGTGCAGAACGTAGACCATTTCATCCGTCTATTTTCATTAATCAAAACGACGTCGTTTTGATGCTCGGTTCACACTAAAATTTGTGATAATCAGTGGTTTCAATGGATTAGATTTTGGCCTAGGAAATCACCACTCTCCAATCTCTAACTAGGAAGAAGGATCCCTCACTTTTTACAGGATTTTGTCTTCCCTACATCATCTCATTCCTTAATTATTCATTCTATTCGTTTAAACCAACATTAAGAAGGGGTGTTTTGGTAATTTCATATAACACTCTCTCTTCTTTATCATTCATTATCGTTTAAACCAACGTTAAGAAGGGTATTTTGGTAATTTCATATAACACTCTCAACGTTAAGAAGGGTATTTTGGTAATTTCATATAACACTCTCTCTTCTTTATCATGTATTTTGGTAATTTCATATAACACTCTCTCTTCTTTATCATTCATTATCGTTTAAACCAACGTTAAGAAGGGTATTTTGGTAATTTCATATAACACTCTCAACGTTAAGAAGGGTATTTTGGTAATTTCATATAACACTCTCTCTTCTTTATCATGTATTTTGGTAATTTCATATAACACTCTCTCTTCTTTATCATCCACCTTCAACAAAATTTACAACTAACAATTAAAAATGAAACCAACATGGTTGCCGTGGTGATTCAGCGCCTCGTCCCTCGTTGAGGGTTTGATCCACACCATGTGAATGGAGCAAGATTAGTCTTCTGGTTGGAGGGATACCTTTGGGCAAAAAAATAAAATAAAATAAATAATTGAAAATGACATATAAAGGTGTATAAGTGTACTTCTTTTTCTAGGCGAGATTGGTAAGAATAGTTTGTCTTGAAGTTGCTTCCACCTCTAAAATTGTTAATTTATACACAAAACATTTAATATTACAAATGTGACATTAAGTCATGACTTAATTTATTCTATAAAAAATGTCAAAAAATGATATTTTAGAGTAAACTTTTTTTTAATCATATATTCTAAACTTTATTATTAAATAAAAAAGAAATAGAAAGAGTAGGGAATAAAAACAAGTCTTTTCTTTAGTACTCAAAAAACAAGTCTTTTTTAATAAAGAAAAAAAGTAAAAAGTAAAAGCAAAAGTAAATGTATGTACTGTGTTGGTTCAAAAAAAAAAGGGATGTACTATCTAGTGTTAATTGGTCTAATTATACAAGTATTTTCACCAGTACGATGCACGAAGTTAATTTGTTATAATATATTAAAGTGACTAATTTGGGGTACAAATATATGTGTGGTCCACTTCTGATTTAGATCGGGTCAAAGTGAATATATGTGTAGTCCATGATTTGAATCCTGTCAAAGTGGATTCAGGTTCTTCGTAGTGAGATGAATAAATTGATATATTGTACGCTCAAAACGAATAATATGCAACATTAAAAGTTTTTGACTGTTACAATTTTTTTTTTAATTTTGTGATTATTAATTTATATAGTTCCAACAATAATTCTTAAAGTTGTTACCACAATAGACTTATGGCTATGACTTATGATTTTATATATCTAGACTAAATTTATTATGGATATGTTATGTGAAGAAAGTATCATCCATTAATGTTATCTTAACTCTTCAATAACATATATTTTAGTTGAAGTATTCACTATGAGAGGTAGGAAATATAGAGACGGGAGAGGAGTATGTTATAATTTAGCATGTGGAAACACGTACAATTATATATATAGTACAAATTTTGCATGCATGCAATCCAAATCTTGGACATGCATTCATCTATATATTCCCAATTTTGTATACGCTGCCGTTACTTATTTATATATATATATATATATATATATATATATATATATATATATATATATTAATACCCAAGACAGTCGAGGCCGTGGCTGCCTTCCTTACAGAGGGTGGCGAAAAGCCCACTAGGATACTTGCCATAGCTCACATCAAGTTATGAGAATTTCGTGAAGGATTGAGATTGTAAAACGAAAAAAAACCGTCACTATGTTACACTATATCAAAAATAATATTTTAAAAACCGTCACTCAATTTCACCTAAGCGACTATTTATAGGAAAAATGAAATTCCGCGTGAAAGAGGGTATCTATGTTACACAATTCAAACTTCTTAAAAAGTTCAATTGTATATATATTGCAAACTTACATATCTTTTTCAAAGTGGGACAACAATTATTAAAACAAAAAAAAAAAACAAAAACTGTCTCAACTCAAATTGTATACTTTGATAATAAATTTTTCATTCACCGTTATTCATTTTGAGAGTAATAATATATCATATATATTAAATCGATCTCTTATTTAGGAGAACTCTAATCTACTTTAATTTGACTTAATTTGAGAGTGGACTCACTAAAAATTGTACGATAAAGTTGACAACTTTAAATGTCAAATTTAGCTAATTATTTTTCGTTTGCAAAAAAAAAGCTAATTGTTTTTCAAAAAAAAAAAATACTAATAAAGAAAAGTATTGTTGAATGTAATGCGGAGTGAAATTTTAAATATTGAAAAGTGAAAAGTGTATTGCACACTGTCATTGTTCCTCTTTTGGGTAAGTATTTAATTAAGGAATTCTGGGGTTCTTGCCTTGGTGTACATTAGTAACACAAAAACAGGAATGAAGAAAGAAGAATAAAATAAATAAAACAAAAAGACAAGAGGGGAGAGGAGTGGGGTCCATGGTGGGGGATTGTAGTGCAAGAAGTGGGTCCCAGTACTAGGTCACACTAGGGGGTGGGCTGTTGCATTCATATCATATAGATCACCTCTTCTTCACTGCGATTCCCTTTGGTGTCTCCTGCCGATACCCCACCACCTTAATGCCATAATATTATTTCCACTTTCTTCTTTAAATTACAAGCTAGTAATATTATTTAATTACACTAATTTTTTGTATTAATTGTTTTATAAATTTTTTTGCAACGTAAATCTTCATTGATATCAATAATACTGAATACAATTATATGTACTCATGTATAAAAACGTGGCTTTTGTTTCTCTTTTTATTTTTTAAATATTGTTATTATATTATATTTTGGGAATGAGTTTTTTTTAGTATTATTGACTATGTTACAACGTTTTGAGTTATACTGACTCTTACATTGTAGTATCTTGTTCTTTCTCAACCTACTGAAGTACAAAGAGGCCTCCACTGAGGCTCGAACCCACTCCTTTCCACATGGGAGTGTACACCGGATGCCGCTTGACCACAAGGTCTTTGGCCTGTTCATAACTACTTTTTCAACCAATTAAAGCATAAATAGTCAAGTGACTATCGTCCCTAATGAAATATCGTTCTTAATGACTGACGAATTCATGACCAGTGGAGGCGATATTGACTCTTTGTGCTTCTATAAGTTGAAAAAAGTAGTTATGAACTAATAGTGTATTGTAATAGGGTAAATAGTAACAAAAAAAAAGTTAAAACATTAAATCTGGAATTAACTGTATTAATTAAATTGATTTTAAATAAAAGATATTTAAAAAATTTCAACGTAGCAAGCAGAGTTTGGGGGGAGTGCAGTGGATCTTGGCAGAGAAAATGTTGGGGAGGGATGGGTGGGTCCCGCAAGTCAGACATAGGTGGCCGCCAGTTCCCCTCACTCTGGGTCCCACCTCCATCTGTCTCTCTGACACTGACACACACACTCTCTCTCCTTTGTCGTCATCTCTCTCTCTCTCTCTCTTTACAAGGGAAATGCATTGCTTCCTTCCATCACTTTCATGTTATGGGGCTACTAGGGCTTAGGGCTAGAGCTGTGGGGGACACTCTCTTCCTGGTTGGACTTTGCTAGTGGGAGAGAGACTAGAGAGAGAGAGAGATAGTGATTTCCAGAGGAGGGGAAGACAACAAAGTTAAAAAAGAGGGGCCTTTTTTCATTTTCAGGAGACCTCTCCCCTTCCTTGCTTTCTAATTCTCTCTGTTTTTTAACATCTTTGACTCTCTCTCTCTTCTGGGTTTCTGATAAAGTTGCAAGCTTTCTCCTCTTCCTGCACTCCTCAACTGGGATTCTCCTCCTTTTCTCTCTTCCAGGTCTTTTCCTCTCTCCTTTCCTCCTTTTCTTCTCTCTTATGCCTTTCTTTTTCTGATTCTCTATTCAAGTTTTGTTTACCTGCTTTGTCCATTTCTTAGCATTGCTTTTGTTACTGGTTTTCTGTTGAGATTTGAAGCTCCAAAGGGTTGCAGTTGTTTGTTGGGATGATTCACTAGTTTAACATTGGGGTTAAATGCATACCTAAATCATTGTTTTTGTCTTGAATTTATAGATCCATTCTTGTTCATTGCTTCTCACATCAAGTGTTTGATTTCTATGAGTTAGGTTGTGTTACATGTTTGTGGACAATCTGTGTAAGTATTGATTTTGCTACTGTTCTTGATATTTCTTGAGTTCTTCAACTGCTATGCCAGAATATTGACTTATTTACTTGCCAAGAATGCTTTCAAATTGACAGATTCTAAAACTCTAATCTAGTCATTTTGAAGAGTTTGTGTTATAGGTTGTATGGTTGCAGCTATTTGTGTTTAATCTGCTTAGTACAAGTGTTTATTGCTTCATCTTTGCTATATAGAATCAAAACTTATTCAAATTGTTAGTCAGAATGCATTGTCTTTGTGCTAAGAGTTAGAAACATATGAGTTTATAAGGCCATTGGTTAGACTAGCTAATTGATTGGATTCAGTCTTTTAACGTGGTTTGGTCAATGTGCATTATGCCCCAGTTGAGGGACATTGGCCCCCACTTTGTGTTCACCCCGGTTATCTGCCCGTGGTATTGAGTAATGCTTCTCTAGAGATGTGTAATTTGAATTTTAATCTTGCAGGAAGTGAGCTCATGGTGCAGAGGAGAATAGCTTGTGCTGTTTAGGGTTTATTTAGGTTGAGAATGAGAAAAGAAGTGCAGATTGATGATTTAGCCTTATTCTGTAGTTGATAATTCTTGGAAGGACTGAAGGTTGGCTATCTGCAGTTGTAGATATTGTCTGGTGAGGGCTTTGAAATTTGGAGATGCATAAAAATTTTGAGGGTAATCCCTTTACGAAAGGGAAAGGCCCGAAAGATGGAGGCGTGATCCATGCTAAAGGCGATTGTAACAATAATCCAAGACCGCATAGTTTTGTTAATCTGAGTTCTGGGAACTGTGCTGGGAAGAACTCTAGTTCAGCATCTACTATTAGCAATGAGAACGTATCTTCGGGTGCTATCTTCAATGGGAATTCAAAGAATACCGAGAATTCCATGCAATCTTCGGATGGGGTCGACGTTTCTGCAAAGAGTGAAGTCGATACTTGGAGGGCGCCCGGGAAGCTGACGTACACTGGTGAGGATGAAATTCACGATGCATCACAGAGAACTGAATCTTCGTGTTCTAACTCGTATTTCATTCATCCGGTTTGTTCTTCAAATGACAACTTCCAGGAAACGTCGATGGAAACCAAGTCGTCTGTGCCTAATGGTTGTTCGAGTGCTATACCAGCCGGTGCTGAATGTATCACAGAAGCGGGAACTGTTGTTTCAGTTACAACCGCTCAATTCACTCGTCACACTCGAGATAAGGAAGAATATTGTGATAAGCTGGATCATTCTTTGCTGCCACCTAAGAAAGGCACGAAAGAAATTGAAGAAATGCTCGATGATTATAGGGGTTTGACCGGAAGGAAATGCTCGTGTTCCATGAACCGAGACATGATATGTGGAGGTACCGACTGTTCTGCCAGTCAAAATAAAACGAAAGCCTCCATTGAAACAAAAGGGGACAATCAGGCTTGCAATAAACGAGACAGCTCTCGTAGTTTATGTTCGAAAGAAGATTTGCATCCCGAATCAGCATCAGAAGATAGAAACGTTTTGGCTGCAGAGAAGCAATCCCGAATGATGAAGCATGAATATGTTGCTGTTGAGGAAGAGAATGAACTCGTGAATAGATTTGATCTAAACGAAGATATCCCGAGAAGTGCACTAAACAATCATAAACAGTCGGTCTCTGAAGCTGTATCGTCCTCAAACGTGGTACGCCCGATGGCTAAATTGGGGGTACCTTTATGCTTACCTATGTCCACACAGAAATTCGGAGGCGAGCTAGGTTGGAGGGGTACTGCTGCCACAAGTGCTTTTTGTCTCGTTTCTTCCCCCAAGGACGATAACGCCTTTTCTGCAGTAAAGACTGACCACAGTTCCCGAGATTCAAGAGGTGGTTCCACTGTAATCGACCTTAATCTCACTGCAGAAGAAGATTGTCCAGCAATCGGGTTTCCATGGGCAAACGAGAAAAAACCCAAACATTCTTCCTATAGTGATTCAAAGCCGGAAGAAAAGTTTAGCTTTGACCTTAATGCTCCCGGTGACAATGCTGATGATTGTCCTCAATCTTCTTTTCCAGTAAATTTCACCAAGAATGCTTCAATAATGGACTTGAACTTGAACGATGATCCCTCCACTCGAGAAGCGTGTGGTGATCATCTCCGGTCACAGAGAAACCAACCATTTGGAATAAAAACACCCGAACAGGCAGCTGTTCCAAGCCTTCCAACCAAACGACATCCCCGAGAACATCTTAACATTCTCGGACCCGTTTACAGGGGAGATTTGAGTCATATGCAGGTTTTTAACCACACTCGTGGCCAACCCGTCTTGGTGGCTGCACCTAATCTGCTCCAGCCCGTGGAACGCCTCCATAGATTTGTTCCGTTGCAGCCACAGCTATCACCGTACACAATGCAGGCCGTGCCATCTTACTGCTACCCCTCTAACGGTTCATTCTTCATCGCCCAAGCCGATTCACTTCCCGCCCACAATCTTTGCTACGGTGCATTACCACCCACCCGAAACCCTCATGGCAACGCTGTTTTCCCTCAAGTAGTGAATGCTGGTGGAGTTCCAAACTTTCCCGGGGCACCATATCTGTTAGGCCCTGTGCCCCGTGGGCAAACCCCAAGCGGTGGTGCTGAGCTTCAGCCAAGATACGAGGTAAATAGCGGTGATTTTTCTTCGATGAATGGAAGCTGGAAGGAGAACACCACGAGGCAGCTCTTAATCCCTAGCCAGAATACAGAACTGAAATTTTCACAGCAAGCAATTACACCCACAAAGAGGAGAGAACCAGAGGGTGGATGGGAGGCTTACCAGCTTGGCTTAAAGCACACACCATCATCTCATTAAGTATTTTTTTTTTTCTCTGATCATAACTAAGAACTGCTGAAAATTCATTCTTCGCCCCGATGTAACGGGGTTTTGAATGGGTTCTCATTGAGTTACACACAACCTCTGAATTGCCCTGGTTTTTCTAAGGGGGCACACATGAAATAGGGTATCCTCTATATTAACAGGCTACATTGTCTTCTGAATCCTGTTGGTGCCATTGTACATATTGGTTTTACATGAAAGTGATATATTGAGGCCACCATTATCTTTATTGTTGTTAATCTCAAATCACCTGTGATATTTTTAGTTTGTGATGATATCTTACCCACAAAAGTGAAATTCCTCGCCCCAGGGGGTCCCCACACTCCTGTCCAAGTGTCCGAATTTGTGAATAGTGACATAACAGGGGTTCCCACACTCCGGCCCAAATTTGTAGAGGTAGTAAATTATAGTGATTCAGTAACCTGTTAAGAAATCAATATTTAGTGCTCACAAGGAGTTCATAGATTAGGTGTGACTCTTATATTACGATTGTCAAGAGCCGATTTTACGTTCTTGCTCACAATCTACTACTCAGGAATCAATTGAACTATCACGGCTTTTATGATGGTATCTTAAAGCTGTGGGTACATGCATACATTTCAAGTTTGTGTCCCATTTACTTATACAAAAGGTATATATACATATGTATTCTTGGATACATAAATTTTGGTGCAAATTGGTAATGTTCATGTCAGGAAGAATAAGCCAATAACAATATACAAATTTTCACTTGAATACTCAGTCTTGTGAGCCAAGAATACATTATACATATAATCATACAAAGAGGAATTCATATCTATCATCACATTACCTCTACAACACTCAATACAACTACAAGCAGCATGCTTATAAGCAGTAAAACCTGCTGCTCAAACAGTCATCTACTCACCCTTTTCCTCGGTTGAACACTGAAATTCCACCGAGGACCTCGGTGGCTTAGGCGTATAATTCTTTATAAGAGGTCTCGAGATCAGATATCATAAACGGCTTAGGAGTATAATTCTTATTCTTTATAAGAGATCTCGAGATCAATATCATAGAGAGTACTGGTGGCTTAGGCGTATAATTCTTTATAAGCGGTCTCGAGATGAGATATCATAAAGAGTAGTGGCACAAAGCAAAGCAAAGCAGGAGTGGAGTGGCTGTAACTTCAAGCTCTGGGCAGCCTATCTTCCCCAACCAACCATCTAGTCAACTGGCTTGGATCACCAGCCAAAGCTTTACACGACTCGGGGAAAATCCCGAGATCATTGCCGATCTTGTCATACCCACTCAGCTCAGCTTCCATCTCTGATACAATAGCTGTGTCATCAATGGCACCAATTGAGCCCTTCCTTAAAAGGTTGGCATAGTATTTCTCCTTCTCTGAGTCATTACCAAATGGTACCATCGCAGGACCCTGTTCGTTTTGAAAGATCCAGAATATAATTTAATTATTGTTCCAGAGAGGAGAACATGATTTGAAGACATTGACCGCTCGATTTTAATGATTAATGCATCTAATCTACGAGTATAGGACTAGAAGCATGCTTATGGTTGGTTATCGACATCGTGACATGCATTCAAGTCGAGCTGAAAGGGCTATTTTCCCATAAATCAAAGAGCGAGCATGCTAAGGCTACTGAAAACTACACTATGTTGCAGATTAAAATATATATCACATTGATGCAATGAAAGAAAGTCTAAGAAATAGGGCATTGATCAACACTTATGATCCAACTATGATTCAAACGCAAGAACAAAAATTAGTAAAAGTCTGTACCTGGATAAGTTCGGCATAATTCCTGTAGATTTCACTGGTTTCATCTTGATCACCAAGCAACGTACCACCATACCACCCATTTGCCTTGTTTACGGTGGTCATGTCTAGGTATCTGAAGGAGAAGTCAAACACATCATAATCAATTTACCAAACACAATATCCGAGTTCGAATATTTATAACTTCCAAATTCAATTCATAAACAAGGTTTTGAGTAGTGTTATATCAGGGCAAATACTAATTGTTGCAAATTGCTGCATATTGAATTAAGTCTACCAAGTAAGAGGCAGCTCTAGATAAGGTGCAAATGAAATTTTCGGGAAAAATACCTTTGGTAGGTATCCTCTTCACTGGTGTCAGTAATGGTAGTGAGCCAGCTAAGATCACATAAGCCATCGATTCTCCTCTCATCTTGGGACCCACCATTGGGAACTTCGTTCGAGCCCAACTTGGTTGCAGTGTTACCATCTTCATACTTCCTCTGTCCAAAAAGCCAATTTGGGCTCTTAAGCTGTATCTCACTGCAATGCAATTAAAAATTCAGATGATTAGCTACACCAGATTTTCCTGTGATTGGACCATAATCTTCACTTCAACTGGATCTGAAAATGAAATATCCAAATTCTATCATTTTGTCTTCTGCATATATTTGAATTTTACCATATTCTGTATTCGAACATTTTGCTCAACTTGTAAAATTTACGGGAAAAGCATGTATAAAGAGCAAAAACACAAAATAAATTAACCATCAAATGCCCTATCAGAAAGTACATATATTTTACTATATTTGAAGAAAGAACTTACGCCGCATCAGGAGCAACTCCAGAATTTCCAGACTTTTGCTCAGTTTCACTGCAAAGCCGGACATTTCTGATAAAACTGCAAGTTCTTTCCATCAGTTTATCAAAAGAAGTAAATTTCATTCGTGAGAAGTCCTCCCTGCAAGCTGGAATAGGAGCCAGAGTTGTCCCCTGTCCTGCAGGCTTTCCTTCAACTGAAGAACTGTAAATTGAAATCACATATTAGTACAGTGGGGAAGAAAGAACAGAAAAGACATGATCTTCTCATTCATTGGAAAATGTTGATCATTAAGTAAAAACCGATGCCTCAAAATTGAAGCAAGTTTTCTGTCTCAACTAAAAGTTTAAGTTGATAACGAGATTGTACATAGACCAAACTCTAGGAAATGCTAAAATAGTAACCTGTGACTCTCATTGTAACCATTAAAGCCAATTAGATGGTCAATCAGTGGACAAGGATAAAAGAAATATTAAAGCTATATTTTCCTCTAAGGTTAGTAATTCAAAGTCCATCTACAAAGAAAATCTTTGTGTAATGTAGGGCATGTACATCTCTCCAGACAATATGTTAATCAATACCCTATGTGCAGCAATGAAAAAGCATTTTAAACAAGTCAAAGCTTTAAAGTAGACTTTCATTCCTATCAACCAAGTGAAAGAAATATAATGTTTAAAAGAATTCTATACAGGGCATAAAATGCAAAAATTAGTAACAAACTGTTTACCATTTCTCTGTAACAACGTCATCTGCCATACCAGAAACGTGAAGATAATAATCGGAATCCAACTCCCAAAGTGCAGGTTTCCCCTCCTGAGGTTGGAAATAACCCAAAAATCTGGAAAATAAACTGATCAAAATAGAGACCTTATGACCATGATAAAACAGCAAGAAGCAAGCAGTTACGGAATTTTCTACAACTGAAATTTCCAGGTTGACAAGTCAACTACTTCAGAAGGGAAAACCTTTAGATATCAGGTTGCCCAGAAGATAACAAAAATGCAAGATTAATGGCAAATGATTGATATTTACAGATTAATAGCATCTTGTTTTTCACCATCAGTATATGCATTACTGTAGTAGCGTTTGATAGACTTCAGAAATTCCCTTGACTGGGTTGTAGCTTTCCACTTGCCCTGCCGTTCAGGAAAGACCTACATTTGTTCACAACAGTAACATAAGCAAAGTCAAGATATCAGAACTCCCGTAGTAACAGAAGAAGATTACCAAATTCAAGATAACCAAGTACTAAATTTGACTTGTTAATATATGATGAACGCACAGTGTTGTGAGCTGCAGAGCCACCATACTGTTGGGCTAGGGCATCACCCATACTCTGGTACATATCCATGAGAGCAGCAGCAATGCTGCTATCGGCATCCACTTTGGGCTTATCAGTCAATCCCATTGCATGTAGTTGACGACCCAAAGCTTCAAGACCATAAGCATATTGGGCAACATTTGTTCGATCCAAGCAATCAATGCAATTTGTGCGGAGCACTCCACTTTGAAATTGCGGTGCAACATTAGTGCTATTATCTTTGCCAACCTGCTGATTACTACTATCCATCTCTTTATCTTGTTTGCTTAAGGAATTAAGAATGTCGTTACCACTACCAATCCTAGATAGGTCCCCTGAATTGGCTCTCAAATCTCTTACAGAAGAGTCCCTGCCCAAAGCAAGGATAAAAATGGTTTAGTACAATAAGAAATGTTTGGAACAAAAAGAGCATAAGTCTGGAGAAAACCACTGTGAATAAGACACCATTTAGCAACTTCATAGGTGCAAAAATAGGATATGCAGGGAACGAACCCCAGCATCACTCTCCCCCTTTTTTCTTACAGAAGAAAATAGAACACAAAATATAATGCAATATAGGATAAGAGCAATAGATGATAACAACCTAGACGTACTAGGATAAAATAATGCTGCCATTCTCATCAAGAAAGATCTCAAATACTTGTTTTGTGATTAACAAAATATTGACATCAGAAATGTGAAAGTATATAAAAAAGACAGTAGAAAGAATGTTAAAAGAATAAAGAAATCAATTTTATGAAAGAGGGACCCTCAAAACCGCACCCTCACAATGTAATGGATGAGATAGGTAAGTGAGAAATGGACAGAGGCAAGCCTTTCAACACTTTAGTTAACTGATGATCACTCAACAAGATAATAAGATATAGATTTTATGCATGTGAAAGGTCAAGCATATAATTGGATTCCAGGAAAATCAATGCTTGCCAGATGAAATCATCCTCCTCCACAATGGAATCCAAAGAGGTATTAAAAACCAAGATGCCCCCAAAGTAAAACATGTAGTTGATTGTTAAGAGTCTACATTGAAAATATAAGAGAGGACATATGGGTTTATAAGGTCATGGGTTAGACTAGCTAATTGATTGGATTCAGTCTTTTAGTGTGGTTTGGCACTTTGGCCCATGTGCATTATAGCCCAGTTGAGTGACCTTGCCCAAATCTTAGATTATAACATGGTCTCAGAGCCCGTTTGGTCCACTTTGTGTTCACCCGGTTGTCTACCCGTGGTATTGGTGGTGTCCAAGCTTTCGTTTCAGGGGGGAGGGTTCAATCCCAAACCCACTTGTTCGATCCACTTTGGTGGCGTGCAGAGCTTTCGTTTCAAGGGAAGATCCAATCCACTTGAGGGGAAGTGTTAAGAGTCTCACATTGAAAATATAATAGAGAACATATGGGTTTATAAGGTCATGAGTTAGACTAGCTAATTGATTGGATTCAGTCTTTTTAGTGTGGTTTAGCCCATGTGCATTATAGCCGAGTTGAGTGACCTTGGTCCAATCTTAGATTATAACACTGATAATGATGCATCAATTAAAAATAATTACGATTACTTTTCTTCTTCTCTTTCACGATACCCCTAAAAAGGCCCACTTTAAAATGTAAAAACTCTGCAATTAAAAAAAATACATCTTTCCAAAACTAGAAAACAAAATCTTTCAACAAAGAAATCCCAAAAAAGGTCCAGAAATATTTCCAACACTAGCAGTCTCCAATGTTTGATCATAAAATATATAGATTGGTGTCTGAAGATCTGGGAATTATATTTTGATCATTATTGAATTGCCTATATCATACCATAATAATTTCAAATGCCAAAGACAGAATTCTCCTACTGAAAGCCTATGAGAAACGAACAAAATTCATTCAAGATGCTATAGACTATATTCCTATAAGAAAGTAATTTTTCAAAATTGAAAGGGCAAATCATATTATTACCTCCCAGTATTTGTCCTACTGATTTTAGTAGCTCGCTTTCTGACAAAAAAAGGCTTTCCACTACAGTAAAATCCTGTTAAATCAAGGGCTTCACTTGCCACACCACCCAAAACTGCCAACACATTTGCAGATTTGCTTCAAGACACAGGGTAAAAGATCAGCATAAATTCTAAAGAAGTGTATTCACAAAAAACTATGCATATCTACCTTTTTGCAAACTTGTGGAAGTCCCAGTGTATGAATTTCAGCTGACGTTCTTCAGAAAGAATTTGGTTCAAATATCCAACTGCATTTGCAAACTCACGCCTCAGCATCATTTCTCGTGGCCTTTTCTCTACAGTCTGAAATCAACAAATGAATGTGTAAAGACAGCAACAATTGTGCATGCAGAGGAAATCCTAGAACTGAGTAGCATTAGGTGTGGATCTCCTAACATGCTGGAAGCATTAAGTTGAAAATTACCTGTATCATTAAGAAATCATAATAGAATAACATTATAGTTACAATCATAAGAAAAAAAGAGCACAAAAATGAACAGCGACAATATAGTTACAACCCAACTTGATCAATATTCCAACAATCCACCCATAATAAGAGTGCATGAGGTTCAAATAGGTAAATATGTTTGAGTCATATGAGTATTATTGGGGTTTCCATAAGAATTAAGAATTAAGATAAGCTTTAGACACTAACCTTTATCAGATTAAGTACAATGATGGGGTTTCCATATCTATTTGCCAGGTCTTCAAAATGCATCTTTGTTGCCTCATAAGTTGGATCATATCTTTGTACTGGATTCAGTAGCATCACCAGTTTATAGCACACAACTCAGAAAAATCAGAAGAATATTATAAAGTAATGGTAAAAACCAAACAGATGCAATAGTTCTTAGTTCTTACAGATTATATCTGGTTTTGGACTAAATCTTGAAGCTTCTTGTGACCAGAAAAGAGGAATTGAACCCCTCATTTGCACAACAGAACTCATTCTTCCTTTGCATGATCCAGCTTGTTCGTCGAGGACAATTTGCTCTGTTTCAACATCATTTGCCACTCTTCCATGATCATTAACTCCCCTTTTCAAGTACCTGCAAACGTTTACCAATGAAATGGTAAGCGCTTGATGTCCAGATAGTAAATTATCTTAACTATCTAAAGCCAAGACAAAAGTAGTTCTTTACTGAATCAATGGGAAAGCTCAAACTCAGTAAGCATTTTTTTTCAATGTAAATAAACCAAAACTGACCAAATCATCTGACAGAAAAAAAATTGATTTAAAAAGAATAAATTTTAATATGACAATACTTTACATTATCTCATCTCATGATTCAGATTCTGTTTGATTCAATTATATATCTATGGGCCACCCATTGAACTAAAACACTTTATATATCATAGAAAGTGCATAAGTAATCAGTTGATGCAACAAATCTCATTAACAAGTGAATAATGAAAGCAACCCACTACTTACACACTTAGATGGTTGAATGAGGAACCACGGCCACCAGCTCAATTAATTAATTATTCAGAACAAATAAATGTGTAACTGATTCTTAGCACATTATTAGCAATGTCAAATATGTATATGCCTATCAGAGGATAAAGACTGCACATGCCATACATAATAACTATGACTTCAAAGAAACAAGCACTCATCATTACGTTTATCCCTTAATCTTTTTTGTGGCACAAGATTCCTGGCAAAGTCAGTAGAAACATCAAAACAATAAACAATATTCAGTTCAATCAGCAAAATCAACCCAACACAGAGATAAAATAAGGCTATATACATATGTCTATATATTGTCTCTAATTCTCAATATCAGTGTTAGAAATGGGAATACACAGCCCTATAAATACATGCTAGAAGACTTCTAATAAGGAAACTTATGACTACCTACTCAAAACCCTAAAGCTCAAGGCTGCCTAATATATATAGATACCATAACAGATTACAAGTACTCAAAATAGTGAAACAGGCACTCAAACAGCCATACAAATAAAAAGAGTAAGTTGAAGCTTAAGAAGTCTGGGGTTCACTGTTTTTCTTCTACTGCTAAGCCTTAATCTATCCTAGTTGGCTACTTGCAGAGTTGCAGTCTACTGGTAAGGGAGGCAACACAAGGATTTCCCAGGAGGTCACCGAACCCAGTACTAATTCAAATAGCTAGAAGTAAATCTAAATTTGACCAAGTTTGCAACTATGACATATATTACTGGAACAATACAACCCACTTGGTTCTAATTAGAATGTTATATGGAACTGTAAAGTAAAAGTCAGAAACTGCAGCGTTGACCCAAGTTCTCTCAGATGAAACAAAAGCACCTAGAACACTTCTTTCTTTTCAAATAAAAAATCACTTAAGTTGAAAACCTGATTATCTTCGTTATATCAGCAACTATGTGAGTGTATCACATTTCAAAGATCAGCAACTCAGGCTTCTCCTTCTGTTTCCCTCTTTTGTATAGATTAATGCATGCCACATTCAGATTCATTGCACAAACTACTTGTATATCTTATATCTTTAGAAATTTAATTTGTTAAATCTTTAAGGTGGATTTATTTTCTCTCCAGCTTTAATTTATTGGCAGAGTAAGACAACTCAATTGAGTGCTTATTAACCTCATATGTTCACCACATTACAAGATAAAGTAAACAGTAAGAGACCAAATATTATAACTCTCTTTACTTTTGTCTTTCAGGACAATTTGTCATCCTCTTCCACCATTATCTTCTTTCTATAAATCTAATATAGTTTAATTAAACTTCATAATCCAAGAGAAAATTTAGCTTCCCTCTTTTCCAATATTTATATTTTAAAATTGTTGATATAACAAGATTCAGAGAGTATGTGGGGGGGGGGGGTTATGGTACTTCAGAAAAATAACACAAAACCTAGTTCATACCGTGTCCCAGCAAAATGTCGTGAACGTCTTGAGATCAAGGAAACACTAAACTCTCTTCCAAATATCGATAGTCTGACCTGGAACCAAGCAAAACAGAACAGTTAGAATGTTAAAATTTTGAATCGTCATTAAATGGCCAAAAAGTGTTGGAATGGAAAATGGCAAGAGAGAGCAGGGACACCATGTTTCCATTTTAAAGAACAAAGCGACAACTTTAATTCTACAGATGAAGAAATTAGCTATTTCAATGAACAATTAACAATCAAATTGAAAAGTGTCAACCCCATTCCCCAGGGCACACACACACAAAAAAAAAAACTCAAACATATACATAGAGCCCCTGCATGACCTCAAAATTACAATATTAATATATATCATATATGTGTGTAAATGTGTGTGTTCTTGTGTCTAGCGTTGTTTTTAAGTTTAACTTATTTTTTCTTCACTTAATTCCAAAAAAAAACTCACAAACATGATTTAATGTTAAATTAATGTGCCAAATCCCCTATTCCCAAGAAAAAAGATACAAGAATCAGATCCCATATTGAAACTGTGGCAAGAGTCTATAAGATGTAAAGGGGAGGAGCAGCTTCAGGAAGAATTGAAGAAATGTGTAGTAGGATTTAGGATTTTAAATTATTCTATAGGACTTATTTCCTCTCTTCTTCTTCTTTTTGGCAAACTAAAAACAGTAGAGCATTTCAAAACTAGAGAAAGTAACTACCTGCCTAAAGTGTCCATGAACCAAAGCAATTGTCCACATAGTGTTCTTACATCTTGATCTAATCGTTTCTGTTAGATACGCATTCCAGACAAAAATGTTGTCATACGGCATCCCTTCCTCACTCATTGACAAGACATTCTTTTGCAAGCTACGCATTATAGGATATGTATGACTATAGAAAAAATCTTTAGTCAAGTCGACACTGGATAAAAGCTTTTTGTACCTGCATGTAGGAGTAGACAGCTGAATAAGTCAAGTAAAAAATACACTGATTAACAAAGCATATCACAAGGTAAAAAAGACAAAGTTACTGTCATGAAGTGAAATAGAGGTTTCAAGTTCATTGAGACCAAAATCATACAAAATAAGAAGAGCTTCCTCTTTCGTTTTCATTTTATTTTATTTTTTATTGGTTTAAGTGTAAAGCAAGAATAATTTTCTATATGATAATTCCAAGAGAAGTAAAAGCAAGCTTCTTGGTGAACCAAAATAGAACCCAAAAATAATAATAATAATAATAATAAAATAAATCACACAGCATGGATAGTGAGACCAAAATCATACATAGAGCAATAAAAGGCCATGTTACAACCCTGTTCCCCTTTTCAAATATAGAAAGCCACAATTCCCAGAATGTTTGATGATGAGCAACCCACAAGATGCTTACTTTTTGATGAAAGGGGCAATAGTGTGTGCCTTTGGTAGTTCTTCAACAGCTATTCAGGCTGTCAATGTTCATTGACTATTGGATTCACTTAAAACAGATGGGAGTTGCAAATTGCCATAAAGAAGGAACAACTGGAACTTCCTAACATACTTTGAAAGTTCATATTGGATGGTGGGCTCTTTTTCAATGGCATTGATGATATACTTGTATAGATTTCTAAATATCATTAGGATTCTTTCAGAATGACAGCATCTAAAGGCCTTTTTTTTTGCTTATGTTTGAAGAAGACCATATATGAATATTCAGTCATGATGACTGCCGCTTTTCATGCAGGAGATAATAGCTGCACCTTACACTGTGACAGCAGTGACTAAAGTTCATAAATTATACTGCATAAAATTGCATCACATATACAGAATATTGAAAAGCAAATTATCACCCCACCAAAACAAAAATGTTACCGCAGTTCAGTTTTTGAATGAGCAAGATCAGTCTGAACAGAAACATGTGGAATTGTGATGATTTGGCTCTCATCGATACTATAAATGGCATGACCACATAAACTACCAATCTGACGCCGCTTTGTCACCAATACAAGATAATATGACTCCAAGAATTTAATACAACCTAATCAATTCAACATAGATACAAAGTTAGGACAGTATTTTCATTTAAAAAAATCAACTGTTTCCAATTATAATGATCATCAGAGCAATTACCAACAATGCCATAAACTTTGGCCACGAAAGTCAATCCTCCAGTGGCTCGATTGCCTTCGTCAATCCTTTGCAGCAAGCTCTTCACTTCCTGAACAGGGTACACCACTGGATCTTCGCTAATATTCAGTTCTGAAGGCTCCATTCTATCGATCTTCAGCACTCTGAAAAACTGCTTATTCCTGTCGCTTCCAATCAGATAAAACCTCTACGCACAGAAAATTCAAAAATAAGAAATGGGTATCCTTCAGCAACACTGATAATTAAACATTTCCTGTGTCTCAATAAATCTGGAAAGCAGTAAAAACATAAAGTTTGAAACTTTGGAGAAGAATCTGAAGCGAATTTCATTGATGATCAGAAAAGAAGCAACCACCCAAATACGGAATTAAGAAACAATTAAAAAAAATAGAAAAGAGAGCAGAAAACCTACCGCTTGAGTTTCATAAAGGCGAAATTTCTCAAGGGAATATGAGGAATCGGTGCTGGGATCACTGGCGGGGTGGATTTTGGATGGATTGGGATTCAGACTCTCCCCCTTTGCCATAATCACGGAATAAAAGGGAGAATCAATTGCAAAGAGGGAGGGGAGACAAGAAAGATGAAGAACTCAATAGAGAGTGATGATATGCGTTGCGTTTCTTTGGGGCATGGTGTCTGAAATTTTTCTGTTTTTGGTAGTTTGATGGAATGAAGACATGAAGTTGAATTCAGCAAGACATGGCTTATGAACTAGACCGATTTCACCTAAAGAGCATTTTTAGATAATAGTTTTATTTTTTTTATTTTTTATTTGTAAATTAGAGATTTTAGCTCTTGAAATAAGAAATATTCAAAAGGAAGAATGCATTATCCTTTTGTAGATAATAGTTATGAACTTTTTCATAAATTAAAGTATTAATTACAGATACTGCATTGTAATAGAGTTAGTAGTATTCAAAAAAAAAATATTAATTCCTAAGATAAGAAAATTAAAAGGAATAATACATTACTGAATTAATATCACTTTTGGTCCTTCGACTTTTGAGTTTTATTAATAATTTTAAATGTTTTTCTATTTTAGTGCCTAACTTTATTGTTTTTATCATTCCGACCAAATTGACTTTGAAATGTTGCCGGATTTTAAATTTCAAGGGCAAAATCATTATCTCAAAGAAAAATTTTCAATATCTAAACAAAAGAAAAATCTTATTAAGTGAAAAAGAAGGGTTTCTCAATCGTTGATGCTATAAATCTCATAGATCTCTGTCTAGTTTCTGTTTGTCTTCCCCATTATCTGCACAGATCAAACACCTATAAATATGATTTTACAGTGATTTTGTTTAGATATTGAAGATTTTTATGTGGGATAATGATTGTGCCTTTAAAATATAAAATCCGGCAACATTTCGCCTTCAATTTAGTTGAAAGGAACAAAATTGATAAAATAACAAAATTAGACACCCAAGTTGAAAAATAAAAATTAAAGTTGTACACTAAAATTGATAAAGCTCAAAAGTCGATGACCAAAAGTGATATTAATTCCACATTACTCTAAATATGATTAGTGAGTTAATGTTACCTTTAATTATGTATGGAAAAGTGTGTTGCATATACAACCATAAATCGGAGAAATGATAAATTGAGAATTAGTATGGTTGATGAGGCAAGTAAATGTAACAAAAGGTCATGGGACGGACTTCTAATTTTGTTAGGTTGTACGGGCAATTCAGTTGGTTCTTTAGTGATATATTATTTACAAAGACATTCTAACATTCGTAGTTAAGAGTTTCACTATCTTGTAGGAATGTAGGAGTGCTTCCTTGTGAACATCCAACATTGGTCCTCCAACTAAATATGCAATTGAGTTGTCATAATTTACTTTTCTGCAATCTTGTTAGCTTAGAGTATGAAGGGGCATCAGAGTTAAAAGTTCCGCCTTTTGTTGATAAAGTTAAGAAATGCTTTTTAGAGAACGGGGAAACATTAATTTCAAAACCAATAGGAAATGAAATGGAGGAAACATGTAACTAAACCAATAAAAAAATGATTACATTAATTTTTATTTACTACTCTATCTTTTCCATTTTACGCGCTATCATATCCTATTTATTATTTATTGGTCGAATTAACTATTTCTTCTTTATTTTTTTAAACAATATTTTATTATTATTTTCAAATTTGTTTGTTTGTTTTTCTTTTATTTAATAGTACTTACACGGTAATTTCTAAAGGTATAAATTTTATATACAACTACTAAATGTAATACTATGAAAAATTAAATTGAAAATAACTTCATTTAAGCCTCATTAATCGAACTAAACATATAAAATGTGATAGATGAAGTATTAATTTTATGATCAAATTATTACACTAATAAATTAAAGCAATGCACTTATCCTTTATAGAAAGCAAAATATATAATACGAAAAAGATTTATTGCTAATACCATAAAAAATAAATCTAAAAGCAATCTTGAAGAGACGTTGAATGTTGGTACACATCATTAGTCATCAACATTGCAATGACAAACAAAATGATATAGGTTTTAAGGGTTGAAACATAAGAGATGAATATAGCTAGCGATATAAGAGCATCATCAACTGTGAGATTTTTTGCAAGTCACATATGGTAGTTGTCGGATTTAAGGCATATATAAATAAGGTATAACTTGCCAGCCTACAAGCCTACTATATATATATATTATCCTCAACATATTTGTATAGATGCACGACCTAATTCAAGCGTCACCATTAATTTTTTAAATTTAGCAATACTAAGATAATGCTTATTATTTATAACTAGTATTTTCGCCCGTGCGTTGCACGGAATGGATTTGTTATAATATTTAAAGAATATTTGGATTAATATACAGATATATATTATAACATCGAATATTATATAGCGCAATTGATGAAATTGGTTGGATCGATTATGTTTTCTGATGTTTCCTTTGAATTAGAACAAATAATTGTCCAATTACCCGGGCGTGGATAAATTTTTTTTATTATATATTGAGATAATAAAAATAAAGATGAAATTATAAAAAATTCTAATATTGAACGTGTACATTTATTTGATTATAAGATTAGTACAAAAATATTACTCAATTAATTGAATAATACATGACTTGTTTGTCTAAAATTATCTTAAAAAGATCTATAAGTAATATGACTTATATAATTATATTATTACTAAAATAAATATGAGAAAATGAGAAATAAATTAATTGTAATTATTATAAAAATAAATTCAACGACCAATGCTTAACTTAATTATCATAATAATTATTAGGCAATTATTATTAGTCAATTACACTAATATATGTGTAATTATACTTTTATACTTTAAGTATATTCATTTTCCCCATATTGCATTTAGTTTTATCTTCCTCCTCCATATTTGAATGAATTAATTTTGATTATTATAAAAATCTAACAACCCATGTTCAATTAATTTTTTTAAAGTTTAAATAACTTGGAGTTTTCAAAAGGAAAGTATAATTAACTATTAAAGTTTTTAAATAATTTTCAGTCAATTAGTAATATCCTTTTCTTTTCCCGATAAATGATTTTACTTTTATTAATAGTGTTGATACCGAGTATACATATTATCAATTTATAGATATTAGTTAATTTCTATTTTACATTTTCTTAACAAATAAGCTTTATTAATTATTTAACCAATAAAATATTTCATTAATTGACTACAAAAGTTTAGGAGGGCAATGAAATAGGAGGATTTTACTTTTATATATAGTATAGAATATAGATTACGATCTTTTTATATTTTAAATCAATTAGTAATATCATTTTTCTCGGAACAATGGTCAAATAAACCACTGAACTACACACAAAACTGCAATTAGGCCATCGAACTCAAAAAGAATGCAATTGGATTCCTGAACTATATAAACTCATGCAATTAAGTACAAATTGACATGTTTTCAAAAAAAAAAGTCCAAATTGACCTGTTTACCTACAATTGTGATGACATGGTGGTTACTAATTTTAAAATAAACTTTTTAAATAATTTTAATTAAAATAATTAAATAATAATAATAATAATAATAATAAAATTTAAAAAAAAAACAGACGTCTCCGGCAGTTCTTCTATTTTTTTAATTTTTTTTAATTATTAGTGTCGATTGTTATGTGTAAATTAATATCATGCAACCTTATCTAGGAAAAATGAAAAGAATTACGTAGTAATATTTACCTAATTTTCGTTCCATTTTTAATTGATGATGTAGAATATTATTATTGAAATATTTCCGTTTCATTTTTAATTTATCTTTAATATTGTTTATAATATGCCTTTATTGTTTATGATGTAGAATGTTTTCCTTTTTTAATTAAATTGCAATGATATGACCATTTTCTTTTTCATTTTAGTTAATTATGGATTTTTTGTATTTACAGTCAATTATTAATATTCATTTCCTTTTATATATTCAATCAGTTAGTAACATCAGATTCATTTTTAGTCGATTTTTTTTTATTTTCAGTTAATTATTCAATTAGAATAATAGATTCACTGGTATTTTTACCTAATTTCTGTTCTATTTTTAATTAATGATGTAGAATATTATTATTGAAATATTTTCATTCTATTTTTAATTTACCTTTACTATTGTTTAAAATTTAAAATATGTCTTTACTATTCTTATATTTTTATATATAGTATAGATTAATATTATGCTAATTATGACGTCCATGTATTATGAATAAGTATGGTAATTAAGGAGTATATATTATAATAAAAAAATAATGTATATTTTAATTTTGTTTAATTATGGACGTAATATGTGTATGTTTAATTTTCTTTAATTATGTCCATAATATGTGTACCATTAATTTCTTTAATTGATTAGATAAAATTACGGCAAGTATAAAAACCGTTTAATAAAAGTATAATGTTTGAACTAATTTCTCAATGACCATAATTATTAAGATTTGATTCCAAAGTAACCATTAGCATAATTTTATATGTGTAATAATCTGTGAATTGAAATAATTATCGTAATTTTGTTAATCTCCTCTAATGATGGATGTAATATGTGTATTATCAATTTCGTTAACTGATTTGATAAAATTTATATTAATTACGAACAACAATATTAATTCATTAGTTGTCATAATTTTTAAGATTTTATTCAAAAGTAATCAAATGAAATGCACGGGTAATTGACATTATCTGAAGTAAAAATATATAAAATTATCGTAAGAATGAAATATCTATGTTTAATGACCATAATAAATTTAGATGTTAAATATAGTGTAATTACCACGGATTATTTAGATGGTAAATAGTATATGGTAATTACCTATATAGATTAGCATATTAAACGGATTAACATATGGAACAATGTTATAACAAAGGAAGGAAGCCTTTTAGATAAAATATATTAGGAATAATATCAACTAAATAAAATATCATAGGAATTTCTCAATTCTATATTTATAATTACCTTTATAAACATATTTAATAGGAAAATTTAGTTACAAACTTATATTAGGAGTTATGGATTATTATTATTATTAGGAAAATTATATTAAGAATTTTAGATTATTATTACTACGGAGTATTATTATTATTATTATTATTATTATTATATTAACATAATAGATTTTAAATCGAGGCTACAAAATTTAATATTATTATTTCATTTATTCAAGTATAGTAATCACCATTTTTTAACTAATAAGTGTGAATTAGTATTGTGCAATTAATGATAAAGATTAATAATAATTGGAATCAACAATCAATGATACAATGACCCATGTTTAGCTTCCAATGCACCATTTTTTATAAAATGAAGAATTGGAATGGTAAAACGAACAATTGGAATGAATAATTGAGGATTTATTCAAGTATAGTAACCACCATTTTTACCAAATTACATAAGCATCCGTAAATGGGGAAGATCAAGATTGCAAATTCTACAATATATAGATGAGCATCCGTAGATTGCTAGTTATTTTGCACAGTACAACTAAAAAGATGGATAGTTAAATAAGGTATTATCATTCAAAATCTTGTAATACAAAGTTACAATACAATGTTTTTCCATTAGAAATTACCAATCAAAGTAATGTGATTAAAATATATAATTATAGAAAACATTTGATTGTTCACTACAATCACTCTGAAAATTGTAATTTTACATACGTGATACGCCCATGG
>NC_044928.1:26579160-26625059 GCF_003576645.1 Ipomoea triloba | reverse complement strand
TATTATTATTATATTAACATAATAGATTTTAAATCGAGGCTACAAAATTTAATATTATTATTTCATTTATTCAAGTATAGTAATCACCATTTTTTAACTAATAAGTGTGAATTAGTATTGTGCAATTAATGATAAAGATTAATAATAATTGGAATCAACAATCAATGATACAATGACCCATGTTTAGCTTCCAATGCACCATTTTTTATAAAATGAAGAATTGGAATGGTAAAACGAACAATTGGAATGAATAATTGAGGATTTATTCAAGTATAGTAACCACCATTTTTACCAAATTACATAAGCATCCGTAAATGGGGAAGATCAAGATTGCAAATTCTACAATATATAGATGAGCATCCGTAGATTGCTAGTTATTTTGCACAGTACAACTAAAAAGATGGATAGTTAAATAAGGTATTATCATTCAAAATCTTGTAATACAAAGTTACAATACAATGTTTTTCCATTAGAAATTACCAATCAAAGTATTGTGATTAAAATATATAATTATAGAAAACATTTGATTGTTCACTACAATCACTCTGAAAATTGTAATTTTACATACGTGATACGCCCATGACAAAATTGGCCTAGCTACTTGAAACCTTATCAGCAAAAATTAAAGCATATTGAGCTATTAAAATCAAACTAAATCACAGTNTTAATATTAATATATAACAATATTACCATATCACTAATCACCAATCACCAATTAATTATTCTTTTTTAAAATAATCACCAATTAATTAATTAATTAATATTAGTATATATTAATATATTAATATTAAGAATAATACCATATACCATATTATCAATTATCAATTATATATCACCAATCACCCATCACCCATTAATATTAACAATATTACCATATTAACATTATCATATATTACCATAATAATATTATAGGATGGATAATTAATAAAATAATAAAATAATAAATAAATAAAATAAATGGTTTTACCAAAATATCCCTAAGTTTTGGGGGGAAAATTTGGGAGGAGGAAAATGTTTTTATATATAGTATAGATGTAATATAAGTAGGATTAATGATTATTATTTATAGGCTATGTTTGGCAAACCTAGCTGAAATGGTAGCTGAAAGCTGAAAATTAGCTGAAAGCTGAAAAACTATAAGCTCGAAGCTGAAATTTGAAGAGTTGTTAAGCTAGCTGTTATGCTTAAAAGTGTTTGGTAAAATTAGCTTTTTGATAAGTTGATAAATGTAAAAGGACTAAAAATGACATCTACATAAAAGTTAAATAATTTTAAATTTAAATAGGTTTGTTTACATATTAAAATATAAAATAATGAAATCAATATAATTTAATAAAATATAAAGTAAAAAAATATATTTAAAAATATATAAAGTAAAACAAAATGTTTATAATTTATAAAATTAGTTCATACAAAAATTATTGTTCAAATACAAATATCAAATTAAAATTACTACGAAACATATTGAAGAAAAAAATAACAAAAGAGTTTTAATTGGGAGGGATAAATGATGTCATTTATTTAAAATAATAAGGATAAAGATGGAAAAAAGTTAAGAAGCTACTAGCTTATTTTTGAAAAGAACCTGAAGTAGCGTTTCAAAATAAGCTCTTATTTTAAGCTACTAGCTTATTTTGAGAGCATTACCAAACAAAGCTTATAGCTTATTAGTAGCTTAAAATAAGCTATAAGCTCTGCCAAACACATCCATAATGTAACAAGAACCCCTAATATGAATCATTTCCGTATTCTTATTTCTTGTAGAGATCTAAGCCCAAAATATGTATGAATAGACCATCACGAGCAATACAATACCTATATTGTAATTAAAAAAAATTGTAAGCAAACTTTAAAAATCCAACTTAGATTGAATTGTTTCTTGGATCGAAAATTATAATTACAAAATACAAGTCTTTGATTTTAATTTGAAAATTTTTAATATAATTACTATGTATGATAATAATTGTCATAAAATACAAATTTTTGGATTTTTTTTCAGAAGTTTTAGAGGTTTGATTATAATTAAGGTTTGAATTTTTTCAAATCTTGTTGGAATTGAGTCACCTATTGGGAAATCGCAGGTAAAGCCATTGATACAAGAAAGAATGCTCTCAGGAGCTGCTGTCTCCCTGCTCTCCCTCGTACGTAAACATGAATTCAACCGTACAGCAATCCAACAACTCCACTCTCATTTGATCTTTTGCACCTCAACGCCGATCATACTCACTCTTTGGAACTCTGTTCTCCGCCACTACTCCCTCGGTTCTTTCCCCCAAGAAGCTCTTTTCCTCTTTCAGCATCTGCAGCGCAGATTGAGACCCAAGTTCTTCTTCGATAGCTTCGCTTATTCTTTCCTCATTAAAGCTGCTGCTAATCTAACCCAACCCAGTATCGGAAAACAGGTGCATTGCCTGAGCTTTAAATCTGGGTTTCATTCTCATGTTTATGTGCAAACTGCCTTGGTTGATATGTATGTTAACTGTGGGTGTCTTGTGGAGTCCCAGAATGTGTTCGACGAAATGCCTAGCAGAAATAGTGTGACTTGGAATGTGTTGATTACTGGGCTTATCAAGTGGGGTGAGCTTGGGTTTGCTCAGGCTGTTTTCAATGCGATGCCGGAGAAGAATGTGGTTTCTTGGACGGGTATTATTGATGGGTACACACGGACGGGCAAGTTCAATGAAGCTTTGCTGTTGTTCCATAAAATAGTGGTGAGAGAGGGGATTAAACCAAGTGAAGTGACTCTTTTGGCGATTTTCCCTGTTGTTTGGAACCTTGGGCATCTCAAGTCTTGCCAAATGCTGCACGCTTATGGGGAGAAAAGTGGGATCAACTCTTTCGATATCCGCATTATGAACTCCCTTGTGGATGCATATTCCAAGTGTGGGAGCATAAACTATGCTTCGAAAGTGTTCGATGATATATCAGATGAAAGGAGGAATTTGGTGTCATGGACATCAATAATATCAGGATTCGCAATGCACGGGATGGCCAAAGAAGCTTCGAATGGTTTTAGGATGATGCAGAGTGCAAATGTAAAACCAAATCAGATTACATTCTTAAGTGTACTACATGCTTGTAGCCATGGTGGTTTGGTGGATGAGGGTGTCGAGTTTTTCGGAAAGATGGTTCATGACTTTGCGCTTCAACCAAATATTAAACATTATGGAAGCTTGATAGATATGTTGGGGAGGGCAGGGAGATTGGAAGAAGCAGAAAGGATGGCTTTGGAGATACCTAATGAGATCTCCAATGTTGTGATTTGGAGAACACTATTGGGTGCTTGTAGTTTCAATGGAAATGCAGAGTTGGGACAGAGGGTTATGCAGAAGATTCTGGAGTTGGAGAGAACATATGGTGGTGATTATGTGTTGCTTTCTAATATTTTTGTTGATAATGGTAGGTATATAGATTCTGAGGAGGTTAGGAGATTAATGGATGAAGAAAATGCACAAAAGGTGCCTGGTTTTAGTTTTGGATAACTGTAAATAAAGGTTCACCTTCTATTGTGTCATACTCACAACAAATAGCCATAGTATCCCAATCTAAGCATGACTTTAACCCAAATCTAGAGATGTTTCTAGTTGAGTCTAAAGGACAATGAAAATGACAATACTATGCAATCCCAACTCCACAAGAAATTGAGAAATAATATTTGAGAGATTCTTATGCCTATTAAACTAGTTTATTGGGATGGGGTTTTCCTTTAGATTTCATTACCTATTATTTGTGATCTAGTTGGGTGGTTAGTGTGTAACGTGAAAGATTCTTATTTTATGACAATAAAATGTTTAGAGGGAAAACTATCTAGAGTGAGATTGATTTGCTTCTTCCACTTATTAGACTAGTTCTTTGGAATGAACTCTTCCATTAGGGTTAAGTACTTGATGGATAATATACTAGGTTTGGGTCACATGGACCGAGATCGCTTTGTGGTATCTCCTAGTTGGGCTTCCATGGACTGTTCAAGTTACTGGGCTCGCTCGAGAGGGGTCCAGTAAGAACTCACTCCTTGTTGTATGACCGCGCTGTAGGACTTCAAGGAGCCGTTTAGCAAGTTTCACTATTTCGGGTGGGAGTTCGACCGGCTGGGTCCGTGGGACGTCGGTGACTGGTGGATGTGTATTCGAATGAGTTCCTTCCCCTTCTCGAGGGTTCCTTGAGTCGACGTCTTGCAAGAGAGCTGGTTGATTGGATGGAAGAAAGGGATTGGTTGAGAGTTTCTCGCAAATCCCTAACTAGTTGATCCTCGCATAATCACGGAGAAATGAGAATTAGTATGGTTGATGAGGCAAGTAAACGTTACTCTAAGGTCATGGGATTTACTAAAGAAAAATATAGAATACGAAAAAGACTTATCGCTTAGACAATAATTAAAAAAAATCTAAAAGCAATCCTGAAGAAACGTTGAATATTGGTACATATCATTAGTTATCAATGTTCCAATGACAAATAAAATGATATAGGTTTTAAGAGTTGAAATTGAAGAGATGGACGTAGCTAGCGATACAACAATCATTATTGCATGGACCATGGTCTACACAGCTGTGTGGACCAAAAATAAAAAGTATATTATTTTTGTACTGAAGGTACATTATTTTTATACTGTAGGTACATTATTTTAGGTTACATTATTTTTGTACTGAAGGTACATTATTTGATATATACTGTCAAATAATGTACCTACAGTACAAAAATAATGTACCTTCAGTATAAAAATAATGTACNTCATTATTGCATGGACCATGGTCTACACAGCTGTGTGGACCATGGTCCATGTAATAATTTGCCGCGATACAAGAGCATCATCAATAGTGAGATTTTTTGCTCAATTTTAACAGGCTACTTACGGTGGTTGCCNTTTTATTTTTGGTCTACACAGCTGTGTGGACCATGGTCCATGTAATAATTTGCCGCGATACAAGAGCATCATCAATAGTGAGATTTTTTGCTCAATTTTAACAGGCTNTCATTATTGCATGGACCATGGTCTACACAGCTGTGTGGACCAAAAATAAAAAGTATATTATTTTTGTACTGAAGGTACATTATTTTTATACTGTAGGTACATTATTTTAGGTTACATTATTTTTGTACTGAAGGTACATTATTTGATATATACTGTCAAATAATGTACCTACAGTACAAAAATAATGTACCTTCAGTATAAAAATAATGTACTTTTTATTTTTGGTCTACACAGCTGTGTGGACCATGGTCCATGTAATAATTTGCCGCGATACAAGAGCATCATCAATAGTGAGATTTTTTGCTCAATTTTAACAGGCTACTTACGGTGGTTGCCCGATTTAAGGCCTATTTATTAAATAGGCATAGGCCTATATAAATAATGTATGGCTTGCGAGCCTACAAGCCAGGTATAAATGTATTGGTTAGATATGCTCAGTTGTTATGTCATAGGCCCGGTCGGGTCCACCCGGATCCATGTTCACAATTTCATAGCTCTATGTTCACAATTTCATAACTCTATGCTCAATAGTATCAAACCTCTATATTTAACCGTATAACACAATTTTTGAATTTATATAACAAAATTGTAAATATAAAGTTCAAAAATTGTGAATATTGAGTAATATAATTTTGTATATTGAGATCTAAACTTGTGAATATAGAGTTCTAAAATTATGAAAATGGAGTTCTAAAGTTGTGAATATAGATCCGGGTCCATCTTGCAAGGTGGACCCGGGTCCATAGCATAATTTGCCAGATATGCTAAAGTGGGCTGTTATTTTAGGCTCATCAGACTTAAGTGGGCTGGAAATATAAATTTATAGCCCAAATCTGCTTGATCGGGCCGTTATTTTGGGCTCACCAACTCAGTAGGCTTAAAATATACATTTATAGCCCAAATATGCTTAAATTTTCCGTTGTTTTAAGCTCATCGGACTTAAGTGGGCTTGATTAAGATCCGGAAATGGCTAGTCTTTACTCTTTTTAACTTCCACTGCAAATCGCTGCTGTACCTCTGCAAGACTTAGCGGGAAAGAAGAGAGAGAGAAGGGGAAGAGAAGTTAGGGCACAGCTTTTGAGCTCCGAAAGGTAATGCTTCAAGCCTTCAAGCTTCTAATATGTGCCTTCATGTGTCACTAAGTCTATTGTATGCATTTACTGTTGCTTTTGCTTCCTTATTCTTTTAAAAAATTAGAAATAAATCTGTTAGGTTTTTGAAATTCCAACTTGATGTGTATGAATTTACTGCATTTTCATGAATTTTGTAATTTTTGCAGGGTGTTGCTTTGCTGCTTAACTGGGGAGTATTGCAACAAATTTGTGTACGATCGAATAAAGATCAGAATGGTAGCATTCTCTGTTACATGTTTATATAATTTTAGATAAATAGTCCAAATATCAATGCTAGATTTGGAATTGATGAAGGTTTGTTTGAATAAACAGCTTAATATAACTATATTAGTGCTTTTAAGATAAGGATTTCTCAAAAGTTGTTAGTTATGGAAATAAGCTCGGCATAGTTTTCACAATGCATAAATTATTTTTAATAAGCCTATCCAAACTCTTTACAATTGGCACAAATGCTTGCATAAGATTATTCAAATTGGCCTCATGAGTTGAACTAAACTCCTCATTGGATCAATATGAATAATTTGAGTTGGCTTAAAGAAATATGAGATTGAGGACTGAGAAGCTTTATTTTTGTATTTTTTTTAAAAATGTATCAGACTCTAAATATGTTCTCAGGTCCTAAAATTATAGTTCTAGACTTCTAGTTATTTAAATATGAATTAATTGTAGTATTAACCCCTTGTATGCATCTCCAAGTACACTTTTTTTTCTTAAAAGAAGAAAAGAAGCATGCTAATTGTGACAACCATGATGGAAATGGTTTTAAGCTTTATATATGTATGCCCATGTGCTTTCTGATTGTGCATTTGTGCATGAGCTACTAGTTGGGATCAGAAACAAAAATCTAGAAATAGATACAGAAAACAGTTTCAATTATTTATGTTTGTTGATTTACATTAAAGGCCTGCTGTTTGTTTCTTTCCTACAGTCAGGTAGGAAAGAAACAGTTCTAGATTTGGCGAAGTTTGTTGACAAGGGTGTGCAAGTCAAGCTTACTGGTGGCAGACAAGGTCAGTTGTTTTCTTTTCTTTCTAAGTTTTCCAGAAGCCAGAAATATACTTGCTTTGATTTGTTGTGTTATACTTTGGTTGCATACCTTAGAATTAAAGACGAGTATGAAAGAGAAAAGAATGCAGAGGATCCATGAGAGGCATATATGGGAGCACTAAGATTATTTTATGTCTTTGTTATTACAATTCACCACCATGCATTGGCTATATTATGCTTTATAATTCCATTTTGCAGTATGAAGCTTAGTTCTGACACATTGCTTATTTTTACTCTGTTCACAGTTGTAGGAACACTAAAAGGCTATGACCAATTGCTGAATCTTGTCTTGGACGAAGCCATTGAGTATCTTAGAGGTAAATTTTTTTTGGCTAAATATAGGGATAAAGGAGAACTATTAAATTTGATCTAATTCTTCTTGACTTCAGAAGAAAGTGATGGGGGAGGGATATGCATACCATGGGTCTTTACTTTTTGTTGTTGAATACTTGCTGTAATGGATCATTTGCATGCCTCTTTAAATCCTTCATGTTTCTCAGACCTCAGTTCTCACCAAGGCTGTATTGAATTCACTTAAACCATTTGTACTGCATTATCATTTGGAAGAATGATAAATTGTCTTTCTCCTCTGGTTCTTTATTCTGGCAAAGTGGAATATTATATTATGTAATAATTGTTTAATTGGAAAATTTCATTCTATGTATACATACTATCTTTGGAGTTTGACTGTGATGACTATTTTCATCTTTCCTGTGATACTAAAAATGGCTAAACAACGTTTGGTGCAGATTCCGATGATCCTCTGAAGACAACAGATCAGACACGGCGTCTTGGATTAATTGTATGTTATGCTCTGTCTGTTTGTTTTCATGTGTGTGTGTGCGCGTGTGTCTATATTGCTTAACAGTTTGATATGTAGCATAGGTTGTAGCTAATACTGCAGCCTTAGTAACCATGCTATTATATTATGCTTTTATTTCCTTTTCCCTTTTCGGTTGGGAAGGAGGAAGGCTTTAGTCGAGAAGTGATCTGATTACCCACTTTCTAAAGTATATATCAGAGTTTCCATTAAACTTACAGTGGAACTTACATCAACATCTCATCAGATGGCTGGAATTTAAGTTCGAATATTGATTGAAACTTGTAAACTTCATTAACAACCCAGTTTGATATGTACATTTCTGTGTCTGTTTTCTGAATCATCCTGAAACAAATCAGCCATTTTTGAATTTATCCATCACAGCCTTGGTTCTGTATTGCAAAGTGTTCTGCATCGTTAACCTTTTGAAAATTAACACGGCCTCGTCATATTTATGCAGGTCTGTAGGGGGACTGCAGTTATGCTTGTGGCCCCAACTGATGGCACAGATGAGATCGCCAATCCTTTTCTCCAGCCAGATGGAGCATAGGGCCGCCATGAATGCCACATCTGTTTAGCTGTTGTAAACAGTTTGTGCTTCGTGTTTTTTCAGTGCCCTTAAGAACTAAGGTAATCTAGAACGCACTGCCATGGGAGGTTAGACTTTATGTATATCCCGCCCAGTGTGGTATTCTTTTGCATTAGACAACTGCTTTCAGCAAGGAATGATAGATGCTCCTTGTATTGAAGAACAGACACTATAGTTGTATTGATGCATGAAAATGTTGCTAAAATATCGACACTTCTCCCATTTTACACTTACAAATGTTAGTTCGTATTGATTCATAGGTACGAGATAAGGGTTATATCAAGGTGAGAAGATGAAATCTTTAATCTTGTATTTTGTGCTAAGCGCCGTTTGCCAATTAGGATAAGATGTAAAAATTTTCTTTTCGTTTGGATTTGGGAGTATTATTTAATATAGTCTTAGAAAAAAAAAATATTTTTAAAAGGCGAATCAAAGATAGATTTATAAAGAAAATGAGACACAGTCTGGGACTCTATCTCAATACAAAATGTTCGCCTGAGAATAGGTTGCTATGGTTAGAGAATGAGCTAACGAATTCAAAGAGAACAAGCACAAAATGTTCGCTTGAGAATAGGCTGCTGGAATAAATAGAACCAATCGAGCTAGATTGTGGCACAGTCGACCATATATGTTACCCGGCCCGGCCCTCGAAAGATCAGATGAGATACTTATTTGCACTCTATCAACACCCATCCTGCACTCCCTGCAGGCTTCACCTTCGACGAAGAGGACTATATATATATGTCAGATTTGGAGGCAGCAATGCTTCTGCCATGCACTCAAACCCTGCAAGACAGAACTACCTTCAACATTGATGGTGAACAGTGTCCAGGCTCAAGTGCAGCAGCTTCAACAGCAATGGGCTCAAGAACAGCAAGTCAGCAACAGCAGCAATGGGTTGAAGCATATCAACAGCGGATATATATGGTTCCAGCAAGGCTATTTGGCACCAAATTTCCGGGTATGGAAGACCGGCCAGTACCAATCGCAGCCCGTTCATTTGCTCAATAGTTTGAATTTACTATAAGTGCAATGAACGCTCCCGGGGCATATGGGGCAGGGGCAGATTTATTTTATGGTTCTGCATTGTCCATTGCTGATTTACTTCAGGAATTTCTCATAGACATTTTAAAATTGTCATGTAATTTGGGTTTGAAAGTCTTTACAATTAATTGTTTAATCTCTTTTACTACGTATTAGTTTGATCATTACTTTTATCCAAATGCTAATTGTATTTTAAACAATAGTTACTTTTTAATGGTAAAATCTTATTTGAGTGAAGCATTGTTGTTTTTTTTTAGTACTACTGACTCTATTACAATGTAGTATCTGTTCATAGCTATTTTCTCAACTTACTGAAGCACAAAAAATCAACAGTGAGGATAATACTCCTAAAAGTAGTTATGTCATGTGCATATTGTGTGCAAGTTCTGTGTCCTAAAGTAGTTATCTCATGTGCAAGTTATGTGTCTGGTTAAGAAACATGGAAACATTTAATTCACGTTAAAATATATGTCAAATATTAATACTCCATGTTAAAATGTTAATTATATTAAAATATTTTGTTTTAAAAAATTAGATGTTTTTAATTATATTTACGTGATTCTAACTTTACCAGAATCCTGCCTCTGGAGTTACTACAAAGGTAAATCACAAGTCGTGCAACCAATCCACCGGCCAGACAATAATTTTCATGCACCTACAAGGGATCTAATCCACATATTTTATCATGTCTCTTTTACTCATTCATGTTTCCAGTCAGATTCAAACTTCTAGTAACAAACCACTATCCCGGAAGCTTAAAATAAAATTTGTATCTTTACCATTCTCTCACTTTCAAAAACACACCATATTATCATTCACTACTATTACTCTATTTTATTTACATTCATACCATTTAAAAACTGAAAGTATACATAATGGGGGCATGCGGCAAAATTAAAGACGACAGTCCAAAAATAAAACAAAACCAAAAAAAAAAATATGTGGATGTTGTGCTCCCATTGCACATATGCATTATCCACATCTCTGAATCCATTTTAAGGAGAGCCATAAATTAAAATGCCACCATTTTGGAAATTTACACTACACCATGGCCAACCTTTCCCTAACCAGCAACTTTGTTAGCTCATCACTTACACCACACCATCCCCGCCGCCTCGCTTCACCGGAAGATTATGCAAAACCAGTGCAGAGACAGAGAGGGAGCAAACTTACAATCACATGCGCAGCAAAATCCGGTGGTGGAGGAGGCGGCGGCAACCCTTTTAAATCCGTATGTCCTTCTATTCGTCTTTTTAATTGAGACGAAACACATCTTTTCATTGTCATTCTCTAGGTTAATTAGCGTATATAATATATTCAGTGGTCAACTAATTGGTTGTGATTATACATGTGTGTGTTTGAGTTTGCAGATCATAAACAGGTGTAAAAGTTGTGGAGGTCAGGGTGCTATTGAATGCCCCGGATGTAAGGTGCGTATCTGCACTAGCTAAATCTGAACTTATAATTCAAACCCGCAAAAGATCATTTAAATAAAAAAAAAAAAAAAAAAGTCATCAAACTTGGAGCCTTGTAGTTATCAAAATAATAGTCCGACCACCTTGCCTGATTCTAAATATCTAGTTTTAGTTTCAATTGAAATAAAAACCATAATTTGGTATATTCTAATCAATAATTATTGGTATTATTTGATCTTCATGAATTAATTAGTTAAAGGTTTCATTTTTATTATGGCAAGATTAGTAGTAATTCAAATTCTATCATCATCATATATGTATGTATATAGGGTACGGGGAAGAACAAGAAGAATGGAAACATCTTCGAACGTTGGAAGTATGTCTTTTCATAAGGAAAAATTTTCAATTTTGTAATTTTATTTGGGAAAATTAAATTGTAAACATTGATTTTAATTAATGTGATTGAAAATATGTATAGGTGTTATGATTGCCAAGGCTTTGGACTGAAGAGTTGCCCTGCTTGTGGAACAGGAGGTTTAACTCCAGAACAACGTGGGGAGAGATAATTAATGACAATACTAATGTATGATTCATTATATTATATAACATGTATAAATATTATAGTTGTGACAAGCCTAGTCTTAGTTACTAGGCCGAAAATCATGCATGGGTATAGTTCCTTAAAATGCATTTATTTTCAAGCCCAAAATGCAAAAGTCATTTAATATTCTATACCCAAGTCCAAGATATATTCTCAATATAGATTTATTTTTAGTATATTACATATTTTTTTAAAACAATATATTACATATTTGTTTTTAGTATATTACCCCGATAAATTTGATATAATAATTCAATAGACACTTGAACATAGGAATATGCAATTATTAGTTATCGGTTATAAAGTTAAAACAAATATAAATTATTTTAGTTTGTTAGTTTGTTATTAATCGGTTATGGGCTTATGGTTATTTTAATTCTTTTTTAAAATAAATTTGGATTATTAACACCCTTACCTACAATATACGTAGTACTAAAAATAATTTGTACAACAATATAATGAACTTATTAAAAATGAACTTATTGTACATTAAAAATAATCATGTTTTATACTAAAAATAAACATGTATATATATTAGGATTCAGCTTTGCAAGATGGAACCCGGACTCCACAAATCCACAATATAAATTATTTGCCGAAAAAATGCTACGGAAATTAAACAAACTGCCTTCTAAACTATTGATATAACTAGTCCAGATTTTATAAATAAAAAAAAAATCAAATATAAATTTACTTGCAGTACTGATGCAAAATTGCATCCCAATTGGATGTCACCTCATCAAAAAATAATGTTACATTTCCTTCCTAATATTTACCTTCTTATTACGTGTGACTACTTGCATTGATTGAATTTTTTGTTTATATTTAATCAATTAGTAAATTTATTTATTTTTCATTCCCAAAAAGGCTGAATCCTCAATCTCGAGGGCCCCTACGCCCCGATAGAGCATATATGAACACAGATGCTAGATTTTTGCTTACTGCGCACAAGGAGTTCCCTCACTTTCAGAGGTTGCTCCCACACTGGCGCTTGTGAGACTCGACCACTGATCTTTCTTTCATTCCAAATTTCATTCATGTGACCAACTGAATTGCGCTTGCAAGCTAGTAAATTTACTTTTTTAACTTGTGATGAGGTTGATCAATTTATGATAGCCAATTAATATATATAAAAGTTTAAGAATAATTATGGGGATTATTCCCTGAGCCTCATGCCCATACGATGATCGGTCCCAGAACTATAGCCCGGGCCAAGACCGTCCCGGGCGTCAACCGATCTGTTTGACCATTGACATACCGACCAATTTTGATCTAACGGGCCCCATAGGTGCCGGCCACTTGGTTGTAGGACAGTGCGCCTGCTTTAGTCCCGTGCATGGCTTCTACGCGGCTTCCATGCCGTAAGACCGGCATATGTCCCCTGACACCCTACAAATACCATATTTAATGCTGGAGAGAGAACTTTTTTGTTGTTTCTGATATTAAATAGTTAAGTAGCTCAAGAACTTCTGACTCATTGTCACGTTGATCGGACCCACAATTAATAAAGTACGACTAACCATGTTTCATATATACGAACTTTCGTATTTACACTATCAAATAAGGATAAAATACACCAGTGAACTACACACAAAATGCAATTAGGCCATTCAACTCAAAAAAAATTTACAATTTGGTCCCTAAACAACGTAAAATGATACAATTGAACAAAAAGTGACATGTTTACCTGTTAGTTGATGATGTGGTGGTTACCATATTAAAAATAATTTTTATTTTATTTTTATTTTATTTTTGAGTTGTTTTGGGACCCAATTGTAACATTTTTGAGTTTGATGACCAAATTACATTTTCTTGTGTAGTTCGGTGGCCTATAAGTTAGTTTAAAGCAAAAATTTTAAAAGCTAGTAACTACTAGCTAGCTAGTTTATTAAACAAAGATCAATTAAACGAAAAGAAAAAACTTAACCTAGATTTGTTTTAAAAATGCAAGAAAATAATTTTCAAAGTTCTTTATATGTAATCTTTAATACTCAACTTTGAATGCTATATATATAGTCTGCCTCTAGCTAATTAATTGATCAAAGTTTTGTTAAATTTTATATTATATTTTTTAATACACTCTAACATTTCATAGTACGTACGTATATGCTCAACAATTATGCAAACTCTAATTGGGATGCATGGGGTTTGAACCTAAGACCTTTTTATATATATATATATATATATATAGAAATCAATGACTAAGTTAAGAATAATAAATAGTTAATGGAATATTCCGCTACTAAAGTTTACGCTGACAGAATGTAGGGGTACTTAGAAAAAGTAAATGATACAATAGAGGGTAAAGTAAGAATTTTTTTTTTAAAAAAAAAAACTAAAATCAAAAGAATTTGAACCATTCACTTCAGCAAACAATTGGACCAACATTTTTTAGTGGGTAAATCACCTATTTGGTCCCTCAATTATTCGCGAACTGTCAATGTTGTCCCTTAATCCCGTAATCATCGATTTGACCCCTGAAATAAAATGTGATGCGTCAACTTAACCCTTCCGACCGTATTCTGTCTAATAGCCGGTGAGGAGCTCGATTTAGCAAGGGCAAAGTGGACATTTTACATTTAAAATCCCAATTCTTGGTTGTGGTTGGGGAAGAAGTTCTCGCTCCGCTCCCTCTACGGGCCGCCGCTGATCTTCACCCGCAAACTCCGATCACCCCTTCTCAGTATCGCAAACTTTGGGGCCTGCCCTTTCAAGTATTTGGCCAAGAAATATGTGGGTATGTCCTGGAAATGGAAAACGACAAAGCCTTTGAACAAAACAGCAGAGGAATGAATTGAAAAAATCCACATACACACGTACGGGGAGAGGGAGATATGCTCACCACGCCATTCTTGAAAGCTGTATGAATGGGCTTGAAGAAGTGAGGGTTTTTGGGAGGAATGGTTTTCATGGAAGGCAGAAGGATAGCTCAGTGTCCCCACCTCAATTGCACCCTCTTTCGGCTCCTCGCTCGGCTCCCTCTCCTCATCCTCTTCCTCCTCCCTCCCGCCGCCGGCGGATATCCCCAGATCTGGCTTCTTCAGCCCCGGCGCGCCGCCTGAAGACGAAGCCTCAACCACCCCCTGCAACCATATTTGCCCCGTCCACCATGGATTCGCCATGTATATATGTATTCACTAACTACAAAACCCTCAAAATCAAAATCAAAATCAAATCAAATCAAATATCTGGTTTCTTCGTCTATTACCAAGGCTATTATGTACTGTTCATCTTCAGATCAACAAAACCTGTAGCTCCTTTTGAGTGTTTTGATCTACAGATGAACGGTAAAATTCCAATTCTCCCTTGAGTGTTTTGTAACCCTTCTAAAGATCTGCTTCCAATTCTCCCTTGACAACATTAGCAGAAAATCCCAGGAAGCTCCCATTTCCAATACCAAGATCTGGAATTTTAAATGTGAAATGTCCACTTTGCCCTTGCTAAATCGAGCTCCTCACCGGCTATTAGACGGAATACGGTCGGAAGGGTTAAGTTGACACATCACATTTTATTTCAGGGGTCAAATCGATGATTAGGGGATTAAGGGACAACATTGACAGTTCGCGAATAATTGAGGGACCAAATAGGTGATTTACCCTTTTTTAGTTTATGTTATAGCAGGTATTAGTTCTTATTAGATTTAGTAGATTATTATATTATATTTTAAAAGTGAATTGGAATTGCATAAGTGTAGAGAAATAGTAAATAAACTGTAAATATGATGATATGAAAATAAAACTTTCTTTTTTTTTTTCTGAAAGTGAGTTTTTTCACAGATAAACAAATCCTTGGGGTTGTGTAAATGTGATCCACGTTTGCTTACTATTGAGTTACAATTGTGGTCCAATATCTTTCCCACATAAAGGTGGTTGTCAATGTTTGTCGTCTGTACTCTGTAAAATGGTTTGTAGGGTTATCTGTGGGCCATAAAGGTCATTTCACAAATTATATAGTTCTGCATATATAATAATAATAATAATAATAATAATAATAATAATAATAATAATAAGTGTAGGGGGCATCCACCCATGTCTCAACTCACATAACATTCACAAAAGTAATGCTACATATGCTTTTAATTTTTACTCATTATTGATATAATTGATTTTAATAAAAAAAAAAAAGTAAATTATCATTTTTATTCATTTATTTTTATTTTTCAATAAAATCTGAACATGTGGCAAGAATTTTAACTTCTCTACAAATATCATTTTCCTATTCAAAATAAACGTACATCTATCATTTAATTGACCGAGACAATAAAAGTTATCACTTGAAAGGACTATTGTAATTTTTCAAAATCACTCTTGATTAAATGTTTTGACTTGCTCCTTCCAATAATGAAGGAGTAGGTAAGATATATTATATTATTGGTGAGAAGACTATGAATAGATGGGATAATTAAGTAGCTAGCTATCTAGCACAATTATACTCCGATGTATGAATATTGTTCATACAATATAGCACGTGAGAATAGTATATATTCAACAATTAATTGAAGCAATTATGCAAGAATGTGATGCCGAGCCAAATGAAATGTTCCATCAACGTCACTTAGATTTGAGTTATTCTTGAACACACATTTTTATTTGAAGGAACTAACCCTAATCCATCTTGCCATGGAACAATTCAACATTCTATTTATTACAAGCAATAATGACCAAATAACAATATCCCGACGTTGTTTAATTGATTCCAAGTTCTTCGTTGTATATACATTTATGTGTGCGCACAAGATGTCTTCACTATACTGATTGGTCAAAATTTTCTAATGATTTTTTAGGTTTTTAGTGGAGTACAAATTCCTATTTTGTCACTGAGCTAGAAGCAAGACAAAATATTAATTGGTCGACGATTTGAGTTAGCATGCATATTGGACAATGATATAGATATATGACTTTACGAATTAATTAATTGATGAGGTAGTAATTTTTCATTGTTTTTTATTGAAAGCCCAATTTGCGCCATGTTCAAGAACGAGTTTATTTAGAAAAATTATTTTTTTTTCCTGGCCATTTCTTGTTTAAAATACATATTTAAAAAATTGTAGCATTTGTGCACACATTATCGCTATTTGCGACCATGAACACCATCAACTCCAAAACCCATAAAATCACACATACTCCCGAGAAACAAAATATATATTATATTGCTAATTTCTTCAAAATTTTTAACCAGATGTTTTCTTGAATGATGCATATATATATGTTACGTTACATCTAATTTAGTCATGGTGAGTATAGCTAATTCATAAATAATTAATGAAAAAAATTGACACTCGATCGTAACAAGTTACTTGATGGGCGATGAGATCACGGCGGTCCATTTTATTGAGAAAGTCTTGACTCAAGTGAGGGTCCATTTTTATTGCTAGAAAAGAAGGGTGCCAAACCTGCAACTCTGCAAGTCTGCAACCTCCACAAGTCAACACATGCCCCAACCCACCAAGTCGCTATTTATTTTGTGTACTAAAGGACTTGAAGTTCCACTCACGCATGGGAAGTATACTGGAAGCAAAATAGTGGAGAGGCTAGATATGTGGCCGAAAATGAAGACTAGTCGTCGATGTCATACATTTGTCAACCATTCGGGAGGTCCTCAACATATAGATAAAATAATGATTTGAATAACACTATATTCATAAATACTTTTTAATTTCTAAGGTAAGGAATGAAAGAGAGGTCCTCAACATATAGATAAAATAATGATTTGAATAACACTATATTCATAAATACTTTTTAATTTCTAAGGTAAGGAATGAAAGAGATAAAACAAGAATAAGTGTTGTTAATGAAGTTTGAACCTATGACATAGGTTTTTAACATCAAATTTGGAATTCAACCAACTAAGCTACTCTAACTATTAATAATTTAAACATAAACATAACTTTTATATACACTTTAATGCTATATATGTGTATTATATATCTACTATACTAATAAGAGCCAAAGAGAGTTAGGCCTAAAATGGGTAGAAAAAATGGCGGTCAAATTATTTAATCAAATGGATGGTTCAGATAAATTATTTAATCAAATAGATGGTTAAGATAATTCAGATTAATATTATTAATAGAGATTACCTAATTTAACCTTACTTTTATGATTATCCGTTAAGTTTTCCGTTAAATATTATCTTCTCCGTTAATATTCCGTTAACTTTTAACTTACCCATTAATTTTTATAAGAAAGGTCTTAGGTTCGAACCTCATCTCATTCAAATTTGACATAATTAAGTTTCTCACTCTATTTTACTCTTATTAAATTAAATAAATTAGTAGCTACAACAAAAAATGATACATATGTATTTCTTTAATTTAGAATTATGTGTCTACAATACCTTTATTTGAAAAAATTATTCATTATCAAAAAATTAAATGAGAGAAATAATTTCATTAGTTATATAGTCTTTATTTTCTCTCATGCAAAGATTCTTTATATTCAAATTTATCAATTGATATTCATTACACTGTCCATTATTTTATTTTTACAATATCTTGTAATTAAATATCAAAGTTATAGTACAAAATAATGTTATATATTTATTTACCAAGTATTTTATTAATACTATGAAAAAAATTAAAATAATTTGAAGCTAATTATATTAACTACTTGGGGATTGGTTAACAAAGAGAGTACTCAAATAATAACCCAACAAATTGAAGCGGAATCACTCTATTTTACTCTTATTGAATTAAATAAATTAGTAGTTACACCAAAAAATGATACATATGTATTTTTATAATACCATGAAAAAAATAAAAAAGAATAGTTTGAAACCAATCATATTAACTACTTGGGGGATCTGTTGACAATGAAAGTACTCAAATAACTCATTACCCAGCAAATTGAAGCGAGAAACTACCTTTTAATATCTTTGGAATATATAATATTTTAAATTTTCAAATTTTTATTAATTTATTTAATCTTTTTTCTTAAACTAGAGATTTCTTTATCCACAATAACTCATTCAACAATAATGATTAAACCAAATGAACCCCAAGCAGAACACCTAAAGGAAAGTCCATAGCTCCTATATCATAATCTCATTACATGACGTTGTCATCTATGCTACCAACAATAACCGAATTGCAAATAACACACTATCAACAAAAAGGAAGAGAACAAATAGTAAAGATGATGACAATGACAATGTTACTCAAAAGAGAATTAAGAACACTTAGAAAAATTCAAATTAAAAGTAGTATTTATTTAGACTATCATTTTCAGACCAAATATTTAGACTATTGATTTTACAAGGTTGCAAATATTTATTTTAGTAATAATTGTAATGAATTTTCTATATTATCTTGGATTCATATACTTTGAGTTAGATATTTAAATAAAAAAATTCGACATTCAATTACCCATGTATAAACTTCTCCTATATAATCTCGCATTGATACACTTTAAAATATTTATTTAAATATAAACATTGGGCATTAAACCATTCGCGCAATGCGCGTATAAAACTAGTCATCATATATATAAAGGGGTGGGGTGAGGAGAGGAGGGCAGCTACCCCACACTAGCTCCGTCTCGACTTGTAAATCTAGAACTAAAAATGAAATAACTCAAGCAACAACTAATCAAATACATACAACCGCCAACCACTAGCTTATTAATATCCACACAAGCAATGAAGCAATTAATTTTGTTACGTCAATTATTGTTACATTATTTATGTCAATTATGTGTATACATATTATGTTGTATTTCATGTTCTAAGTTGGCATGTATTTTAATCAAATCATATTGTCAGGTATAATTCTTATACTTAAATATTATGAGTTTAATTAAACCTGTCAAACATAGTCTTCCTTGTGTGGTCAAATAAATCCGGCAAGATTAGAGTTAAAATAGGTATGAGTCGTAATTTTATAATTCTTTTGAATCTTATGTACGTAAAGTACTATATATTGAGCTTTAGTACGTACATAGATTTCTCTTGGACAGGGTGGAATATATATATATATATATATATATATATATATATATATATATATATATATATATGATTATCTCTGGCTCTCTTATATTTACTGACTATTACACACAAAAGTAACGGGTGACTATCGCACATAAGACTAGAGTTTACTAGTGCACACACTGGAGTAATGGTTGAAAACTTTCTCATCGCTAAAAAAAAAATAAAAAAAGACAACAATAGTAAAACTAACTTTAAGAATGTAGTAAAATCCCTAAGTAGAGTAATAAATGAAAGCAGGTTGGTAATATTGTGCAATAATATTTTGTTGCAACATATATTCGTCTTGTTGTTTGGATCAGCCTTGCCGGTTTGCCCCACACATTTGCATCCAATGTCTTCTTCTTCAACCTATTGCCCTACTTCGATCAATTCATACTTTATAATAACAAAGTACGTTATTTAATTCTCGGCATGACATACATACATTCCTAGCCTGCCTGCCTCCCCGCTTTTCTCGCAATTCTGTTTCTCCATGGATTCACAAACACGCCCATCCACTTCCCCCCAACACCAAAACAACCTTAGCATCCCCAAACAGTTTGTCTGGCCGGATGAACATTTAGCACGCGCCCACGAAGAGCTAAACGAGCCGGCGATCGACCTCGGAAGCTATTTCGGCGCCGATCCCAAGGCGGCTAGAAACGCCATCCGGCTTGTTCGGGCGGCGTGCTTGAGCCACGGGTTTTTCCAAGTGCTCAACCATGGGGTTGATGTTGAGCTGATTAGAGCGGCGCAGGATTGCGCCGTGGCGTTCTTTAAGCTGCCGGGTGATGAGAAAATGAAGGGGGAGAAGAAACGTGGTGGAATGTGGGGTTACTCGAATGCCCATGCCGAGCGTTTCCCGTCGAGGTTGCCGTGGAAAGAGACGTTAACGTTTGGGTTCCATGAAAGATGTGGTGATGCTCCTCTTACTGTTGAGTTCTTCAAATCTTCGTTTGGACAAAGTTATGAGCATGTTGGGTACGTACGTATAAATAATTAATAAGCAAAGCAATTAATTCTATCAGACTGGGTGTATATTGGGTAAACCTACTAGTCTTGTAGCCCTAATTACCAATAGATCATAGATAAATCAGCATATCTTGTACCAGTTCAAACTAAGAAGGTCAATAGACCTTTTTTATTGATTGGGAGTCCGAATTTGTAACCTTGCGGTTATAAAGTCTAACAACACTTGGTTGGAGTTGTCATGTACTGGTAAAAACCTTGCCTTGCTTGTAGCCCTAGTCGGCAAATGAGGTAAACCAACCTAGGTTGATTGACCAAACTAAGAAGGCTATAATAGCCCGCTCATGTTAGGAGTCAAACTTGTAACTTTGAGGTTATAAAATCAACAACAATTGGTTGGAGTTGTCACTGCATAAAAACCCTACCTTGTAGGCTTGTAGCCCTAGTCGGCAAATGAGGTAAATCCACATAGGACAACTGCATAAAAACCCTATCTTGTAGCCCTAGTCAGCAAATGAGGTAAATCCACATAGGTTGTCCATAACTAATTGGCTCAAACTAAGAAGGCTAATAAGTTGTCACTCTTGTTAGGAGTCGAACTTGTAATCTTGTGGTTATCAAGTCAGCAACACTTGGTTGGGTTGTCACTAGATAAACCGTGTCTTGTAGACCTAGTCGTGTGGCAAATGAGGTAAACAAACTTATTATTAAGGTGTCTATAACTGACCGTCTCAAACTAAGAAAGCCAATAGACCGCTCTTATTATGAAACTTGTAACTTGTGGCTACTAATTCAACAACCTAACTAACTTGGTTGAGTTGCCCATCGCAAAGTTTTGGTACCATGCATAATATGAAGTGTTGAGATTGTTAATTATGAATTGAATGATACTGCAGATTGGTGTTCCAAAAATACTGTGAGGCAATGAAGAAGTTGTCTATTGTAATAATAGAGATACTAGGAAAGAGCCTAGGGATTGATCCCTCATACTACAAGGGCTACTTTGAAGAGGGATGCTCCTCCATTATGAGATGCAACTTCTACCCAAGCTGCCAAGACCCAGCCCTAACCCTAGGCACAGGACCCCATTGCGACCCTAACTCCATCACAATCCTTCATCAAGACCAGGTTGGAGGTCTACAAGTGTTTGTAGACAACAAATGGAAGTTTGTTAGACCTAGAAATGGTGCATTCGTCGTTAATATTGGTGACACCTTCCAGGTATATATATATATGTACCTATAACATCTTTTATTTTGTGTATTAATTGTATGTCTGCAGCCTCAAGATACGCTCTGATCTCATTACATTATCTCCATAAGATATTGTGAAGTGATTCAATATTATTTTAGACATTTTAAATAAAAATAAAATAAAAATGTAATATAAGTCGTGAAAAATTTACAAATAGACAATAAATAAAATAACAAAGGGGAAGTACATATATTGTCTATTATATATGCACTGTTAATTAATTTGTTGTTACTATAGTAATAATACATTTCATCATCCTTGTTCAAAACCTAGCTAAATTGTAGGTAGGCTTTTTGGGTTGTAATCTTGCTTGGAAAAGCAAAAGCATCAATACTTTTGGAAATATATTGTCTCTTCAAAGAATATTGTAACATTATTTGGACCCTTTTCACCATACTGGTCCTACATATATCTTATTTTATTTTATTTTATTCTCCCTATCCCTATATATAGCTGCCTTTTTCATTTATAGCAACCCTAAATAATTTATTTTATTCTTCCAATCCAATTCATGCCTGAATAATGGTGAAAATATTAGAATAATTCCGGTGTGCATTCGTGTAATAGATAGTTTGCACTCGTGTAATTTTCACTTAAAGACTTAGTTTTAATCATTGATCCTCAATATAATTGTGAGACATAATTTTAATTTTATTCATTTCTTTCTTTCTTTCTCTGGTTTGAAACTGTAGAAGTCTAGTCACCATTTTTTTAATAAAAAATTATAATAGTTTTTAAAGAATAAAGACCTAGTAAGAAGCCTTTAACATTTTTTTAGGTAGCTAGACTCTATTTTTCTTTGAAGGTACATAGAACTCTATTGAATGCAAAATAATGTAGATATCAATGCAATATAATAAATAAAATAAAGATTGAATTGAAAGAAAGAAATTTTCTATGAGAATATAATTAACATGAACATTAATTGTAACATTATATTTTTATAAGAATAATTAACTTTAAAAAGAAAATGTGAGAAAATAGCTAGAATGATTGCATGCATGCAGGTTTTATCAAACGGAATATACAAGAGCTGCGTGCACCGTGCAGTGGTGAACAAAGAGCATGACCGTCTGTCCTTGGCTTTCTTCTTGTGCCCCACAGAAGACAAGTCAATAAGAGCACCTTCAGATCTTATCAGCAAAGAGCAGCCTAGAATGTACCCAGAATTCACATGGTCAGATCTTCTCCATTTCACTCAACACCATTACAGAGCTGATGATGCTACCCTCCAAAACTTCTGCAACTGGTTCCTATCTTCCAATAATTCTCCATGAATGCTCTCTCTCTCTCTCTCTATATATATATATATATATATATTTAATTTGGTCCCTGCTTGCACCTTTAATTTGTCTTCTTCATTTATTCATCTGGTAAGCATGTCATTCTTAGCTTGTTTCACTCAGTTCAGCTTATATGTGTGTGTGTGCTGAGAGTTGGAGACTATGTATAAACACTATTATAATTTGTTCGTATTAAAAACATTATTATATATATATGCTTTGAGGTTTTAATTTGTTGTGGATTATTTAATTTCAATGACTCAAATTAAACCACAATTCTTACTTAACTTGGAACATGCATGATTCTCATGCGAGTTTGCTGACCATATATATATATATATATATATAGAGAGAGAGAGAAGGGTTTAGGGGGGAGGGGTCGGTTCTCGTGCCGTTGTGGGGTGGTCTAATTTTTTTAAAGAAATTTAATTGATGCATCTTAAATTTCTAATCTACGCACCTTTAAGCTGGATTAACATAAATATGACTTTGTAGATAAAATCTTATAAAGATTATTGTTTGTGTTTTGGAACTGAAAAAAGTGCACCTTAAAACGGAAAACGTACAAGGCACCTTTAAAAAAAAAACAATGCACCTTAAAAAGAAATATCACGCATCTAAAGCCTTCGGCCGATGGACCTTAAGAAAAAAAACTAGGCACATTAAGTTTGACTAATATGAAAAATGACCAAACTGTCACCATACGTTTTAAAAGTTATTAATCCTGAATTAGGATTTTGACAAGATCAATAGCTCTCCTCTCACCGCATAGCCAATTTGCATATTAATGATTTGAATTTGTCCACACCCATTCTCACATTGAGAATTGTTTTCATATAATTAGGATTCTATATACATATGTGTGCGCGCGAATGGAATCGGGGTATGGGGTGAATTTGGTCTCCTGCAGGGCGGGCAGCGGTTGAGGATGGTGGCGATGAAGGGAATGGGAAGTGCATGGAAATGTCGGGGCATGGGGTCCACTTGAGAACGAACGATATGATATGATGTACGCAACTTGAATTGATACGTGTCGGCTGCTGCCGCTGATCGCCCCCTCTTCTACTATATATATATATATTGTCGGCTGCTTGCCGTCAACTCAACTGTCAATCACCGCCAACACCCATAATGTCCATCTGCTTACCTTTCAAAACAAATGAGTTACATACATAAACCTCTTTTGTTTTTAGTTTAACTCTTTTTTCTTTTTTTTTTTATGAGAATAATTTACAATCACTATTTTATTAGGATCAAATCTATCATAAATCGAATAAGAAAGTAAAGGAGCACTATACTTAAAAGTATGTACAAAATTTGAGATAACAACCTAAATTGACCGTCTAATAAGTAAATGATAAAACATGCATATATAATAGCCCAAACAGTGAACTATAATTAATAATGTTGTTGCTAGCTAGGAACCAAATTCGATATGATGTATGGGTTGAAGGTTAGGACTACAAGCCACTAAGCCAATAGTACGTATGGGGTGTTGTGATTAAATGTTCAGGGATGGTGTCTAAAGGGAGACATCAAGCCCCTTATATAGTATTGAATATCTTCCGAATGCTTGATAAATGTGTGACTTTGATTTGTCTTCATTCTTTATCATACATGTGTATCCCACTACTTGACACATCGCTCGTCACAGAATAAGTACAATTTCCTACCCTTTGATACTCCTCATACTCAAGGAATGTATAGCTTGGTTGGTTGCTAAATATGATGTTATGCATGAAGTTATAGGTTCAGACCTTCTTGGCTAACCCTTTTAGCTCTTTTTGCTCTCTCACATTCCAACCCCAATGCCACCTTTACTCTTATGGACCAACACTTCACCAGTAAAAAAGGACCCCACCCCTCACCCCCCCCCCCCACTCCTCTAATCTTGGGCCAAGACGTCACCATTAAAAATGGATCTCATCGGACTAAGATTTAAAAAGGAATTGTAATGCTAATCATCGGACTAATTCGTCCCTCACTTATGATCTAATTGGAATATTGACATGAGTGTGGATTTTCTATCGTTGTCAAATTTTGTTGAAAATGTGTTGTGATAATGTTTCTTGGTCTAGAAGAGTGCGTATTTGATCTTTGAGATCTCTATTAGTATTTTTTTATTGACGTAAGAGAAGAGAAGAGAAGAAAATACCAACGAAAATATAATAAATTAAAAAATAGTACAAAAATGTGAATTTCATAATCCCCACAAAATCAACTATACGATTATGATAACCGGGATATCAATGGTCAAATTAAAGTCTCTCCAAACAATCTCTAAAAATACAATCTCAGTATAGAATTGTTATAACTTGAAGCAAGCTAATCAGCGCAATAATTTACTTATAGTTTTAGTTCTTTTTTTTAATCCCACCCAAAAAAAAAAAAAAAAGGTGAAGACTAAATTGATGATATTGTACGTACAGTTTTGGGTCAAACCGCACATTGGACAGGTCTGTATCCTCTAGACCCAATTTCCGGAGTCCATCAAGACAGCCTAATTAAGAAGCCCGTATTCCGTTAACCCAAACATTATATTATATCTTTTCAAAAAAAAAAAAAAACATTATATTATACTGTAAGCAATGATTCACTTTACAAAATAAATTCTAATTTAAAATGACACCGTATTCAGTTTTATATTTTTTCAAAAAAAAATAAAAATGACACCGTTTAGTAACTCACATAATCGGCGTCTTTAGTGATGTCGTTTTTTTTTTTTTTTAAATTTTGCGCAATCGTAAATAGCGTTGGTATTAATGGTTACATAATATGTTAACTGCAAGTTTATAAAATCATCAATACCTAGAATCCACACTACAAGTTCACTAATTTCCAACAAAATATCTTTCTAAAACTATATCATATACACACTGCCTACGTATTTTATACACATCAATACATTAAGCAAGCAATTTACGCTATCAACTATTATTTGTACTAGCATTATATGACCAAATTGATCAGGTTGCTCTTGTATATCCGAATTAAGCAAGCACTCTTACCTTAATCAAATTTGTATGTATTTAAACATAATCTTCTTTGCATTTTTATCTTATATTTTAGAAATATATATGATGTTCTAGTATATTTTTACACCTCACTTTTTTCATTTCAATGCTATCTAAATATTTCATAAAGAAGGAAATAAAACGAAGAGAAACAAGGTACACACAAATAAACACATGAAACACACTCGTTGAATTGGGAAGAACAAAAAGCCAATCGGAGCAACGGTCGATTGATACAATTCTGATCTCATCTTTACACCATTTTGGTGGTTTAATGGGAGGACAGAATTGGAAAGCGATCCTAACGTAACCTACGTAAACGGAAGAAGAAGAAAAAAAATTAATGTACAAGGGAAGCAGCAGAAAGTACATGCGAGTGATACACGCTTTAATACCGACATTTTCTTTTGTTTCGATAAACTAAATTCCATTTTAATGCCAAAGATCTTGTGGTTCAGTGGCACCCGGTGTCCCGGTTTACACTCCCACATCAATGATGTGAGTGAGTTCAATAACAGAGTCAGTAGTACTCAAAAAAAATTTTCATCTTAATATTTAGGTATACTATATACTTCAATTTGTATTTAAAATAAAAAAACTTCAATTTTGTTAGATACATTTAAAATTATTCATTTATTTTCTCAAAAAACAAATTATACATTTCGAGTCCTTGACTCATGTCTCTTCCTAGGATTACGTGCCTGTCAGTGCACAGTAGCCTGTCATCCTCCTACTTTATTTATTTATTTATTTTCAGATTCTATTATAAATTAATTAAATAAATTCAGAGAAAATTATTGTTTTATTTTCTCAATTATTTTGTAATTGTCAATTTAATTGAACTGACCCCTCTAATTACTTTAAATTTTTTCAATTAAATCTCCTATTTTGGTAACTAATGATTGACTGATGGAATTTAAAAATGAAAATCTCACTTTTCATTAATTACCTTATGAATTGATTCGTAATAAAAATTACATTGGCCTTATTTGGTAAAATAGTTAGCCTATCAATCAATTTTTACTTATTTGATCACTATTAACTATTTGACTTGGTTAAAAAATTAAGGAAAAATAGTCAAATAAACTCTCAAACTTTATCCAAAAGTCCAATTAAGCCCTCTAACATTAAAAGAAGTTCAATTAAACACTTATACTTGTTAAAATTGATCAAATAAATCATATTTACCATTGGTTACCGGTTATTCACAGTCCAAACAACTCAATTTACAATCACATTAGCTGGAAAAACCATCACTGTCAGCCGTCGTTCAACATCTGCTCGTCTTCTCCGCAACGTAGAAGATGACCGAAATGGTCATCTTCTCCAATTTAGAAGACAAATAGACAGTCGTCTTCTCTAGTAGAGAAGACGATAGTGCGGTCTGTGTTCGTCTTCTCCATTGAGAAGACGAGCAGATAGGGTAGCATTGAGTTCGATGGCCGCCGAAAAATTAATGACCGGTTGTTTTGGGTGAACAACCGGTCATTTGGGTTTAAATGTATAAAAATGACAAGTTTGAGTGTTTAATTAACTTTTTTAATGTTGAAGGGCTTAATTGCACTTTTTGGTAAAGTTTGAGGGTTTATTAGCCTTTTTTCCAAAAATTAATATAAGTGTTTGGTTAATCAAATTTTTGTAATTTCAAAATGCTAAAATTCAAAAAGTTACTCAAATCAACTTTTTTCAAGTAACTTTTTGAGAAAAGAAATTATACCAAACAGCTATTAACTAGGAACTAATTTACCAATCAGCGAATGTTATTAACTAGCAACTAATTTACCAATCAGTGGATGTTATCAATTAATTAATTAATTATACCCTATAATCCATTCAGCGAACAGCTATCCGCTAACAACTATTTACCATATAAATCAAGAGAATTGAATAAAAAATATAAAATTTTAGCCCCCTTTTTCCCTTAAACCCTAATATTGGCTAATAACCCGCCGAATCTTCTTCTCCGCGAAGCTGTTTGAGTTCTCGACTTCCCACCATACACAAAACCACAGCTTTCTCTCTCTACATATATATACACAAACACTTCATACACAGCTATTATTACGTCCGTATTCACTCCCACAAGAACGCTCTCCCTGCAGTGTCTGTGAGATGCGCCAAAGGGATGCAGAAGCTGATAAGCAGAAATCCACTTGGTCCCCCGGCAGCCTTATCCGTTAGCTCTCTCCCTCTCTCTTTCCCCCACGACTTTCTCTCTCTAGGGTTTTACAGGAACCGCCTAACCCCCTTTTCCCCTAAACCCAAACCCCCTACTTCTCCAATGCCTTCAATGGCTACTCTCCACCGTCTGCGCCACTCTCCCCTTCCTTATTCCTCCGCCGGAAGTCCTCTCTCCGGCGCCGGCTCCAAAGTAGTGCCCAAAACCGTCACTTCCCTGCGCGGTAGTTGCCGTATTTGCCGGTGTTCTCTCGAGAGCGTGGCCCCCGTGAGGGCGTGGGTCGTTCTCAAGCAGGAGAATGCGCGGGGGGCCCATGCCGCGTGGTTCGCGACGGTTGCGGCGGGGGATTCGGACACTGTTGTGCCGGCGCCGGAAGGTGAGGCGGAGGACGCGAGTCACATGAGTGGTGATGAGAACAGTAAGGATTTGAAAGAGCGGCAGGCGATTAGGTCTCACCGTAGGCAGAGGAATGGGAGCTCCGGCGCCGGGACATTACCTGGGAGTCCAGATTTGCTGACAATACCCGGTGTCGGGCCGAGAAATTTCAAGAAGCTAGTGGAGAAGGGCTTTGAAGGTGTTGCCCAGCTTAAGCAGCTATACAGGGATAAGGTATAGTGATTTGTTATTTATTTTTAAATTTGATTTGTTTTGTTTAATACTATTGTTTTAATAAAAAATGAATTAAAAATAATTTAGGCGATAATAAAATCTTGTTAACAGAACTAGACATAGTAAAATGTGATGGAGTATAGAATATTCTGCTGCAGATTTAGCCTACACTAAGATCCTCTTTGTTAGACAGGAAAGTTGGATAATTTAAGTTTGCTTTGACTTGCTTAAGTTTTAAGTCAACTGGAAATGTCATTCCCTAAAAGTTGGAAAAGTTATTCCAGGGTGGATTATTCTTAAACCCCTCAAACTTTCTATGTATTGTTCTTTGATCTCTTCTTCTGTATTCCTCTGTTCCAATATTATTAAATTTATTACAAGGGGAGAAGCAATTTTTTCTGAACTAAAAATTAAAATCTTGCACTGCAAATTCAGTTGTGGTTCATTTTTTTTTTTTTTTGAAATTATGGATAGTGTATTAAATTTGGAGATTTGGGTTTGCTGTTGTGTGCTCTGTGGATTTGAAGATGATGTTAATTTTATGTTGGAGTGTGGGAATGGCTAAGTGATATTCTGTTCTTCAGAAACAATTGAGTTATGACATTTTTGCCAATTTTAAGTAAATCTTATGCTGTTTTGTTCAAGAACCTGGTTTTGTTCTTAAGTACTAATGAAAATATAGCTGCTATGCAGTTCTATGGGACGTCTAGTGGGAAGATGGTTGAGTTTTTACAGAGTTCGGTTGGTATCATCCACAAAAACCACGCTGAGAGCATTACCACTTTCATCAAGAAAAGTGTGGACGATGAGTTAAAGGAGGACCTTGATTCTGATGTAAAGGGGAGACAAAAGAAACGAATTACGTTCTGTGTTGAGGGAAATATAAGTGTTGGCAAAACAACTTTTCTGCAGAGAATAGCTAATGAAACGCTTGAGCTACAAGACCTTGTTGAGATAGTTCCTGAACCTATTGACAAGTGGCAGGATGTTGGGCCAGATCACTTTAACATATTGGACGCATTCTATGCTGAGCCACAAAGATATGCCTATACCTTTCAAAACTATGTCTTTGTTACAAGATTAATGCAGGAGAGAGAATCATCTCGTGGTATCAAGCCTCTCAGGTTGATGGAGAGGAGTGTTTTCAGTGACAGGATGGTACGTATAACACCTTTCATAGCTTTATGTAAGGCAATGTTTGTTTTGACTCATTTTACGTTATGATTCCTGGTTGCTTGTCACACATGACTTTGAAAAAGACAAAAGTCTAATGCATTATGTCCTGTTTTTTACTTGATAAAGGTCTTTGTAAGGGCTGTTCATGAAGCGAACTGGATGAACGAGATGGAGATCAGCATCTACGACTCATGGTTTGACCCTGTTGTCTCAACTTTGCCTGGGCTAATCCCTGATGGTTTTATCTACCTGAGAGCAAGCCCTGATACTTGCCACAAGAGAATGATGCTGCGAAAGAGAGCCGAGGAAGGTGGAGTCTCCCTCGAGTATTTGCGAGACTTGCATGAAAAGCATGAGAGCTGGCTTTTCCCATTCGAAAGTGGAAATCATGGGATATTATCAGTCAGTCAACTGCCACAGAGCTTTGACAATTCCTTACCTTCAGAGATTAGGGATCGAGTTTTTTATTTGGAGGGTAATCATATGCATCCAAGTATTCAAAAGGTATTTCCAATTACTATTGTTTCCTTTCTTGGAAATGACTCAAATGAGTACTATGTATTACTTAAACACTTTGTTCTGTTTGATTATGAACAGGTTCCTGCTTTGGTCCTTGACTGTGAGCCCAACATTGACTTCAATAAAGATATTGATGCAAAGAGACAGTATGTCATCTCTTCCTATATTTTCCTAAAAAAATAAATTGCTCCCTTGTTATTTGTTGCAAAGATAGCTCTAATTCTTGCTCTTATCATCTTTCTATCCAATTCCTTGATGCTGCCAATATAGTGCTTAATTTTAGTTATAGTTCCATTAGTTTAATTGCTCTTGTTTCGTTTTTTTCTTTTTCGTTTTAAATCTCAATAAACTTCAATCCCTCAATTGAAAAGAAAGGATCTGGAACCTGTAATTAACTATTACAAGAATAATTTTTTGCCAAACCATGATATGCTTAATCATAAACTTAATATAATGAACTCAAATCATCTAAAATGGGCAATTTCTAAGAATTCTCTAGAGCAGATGCATTCACGAATCCAGTTAATTTCTTTCACCTCCTTGTTTTTCCTTCTCAGCTCATGCATGCATATAGTTCCCTATTTGTCTTTCCTTGACTTTTTGTTGCACATTCCAGAACTCAGTTAGGTTAATCTTAGTTGCTGACAAAATGCATTATGTGCAGGTACGCTCGCCAGGTTGCTGAATTCTTTGAATTCGTGAAGAAAAAGAAAGAAGTTAATGCTCCTGGAGCTGGTGAAGATTCAACGAAGAGTAATCAACCCGAGGTGCTGCTGCCTGAGAGACCAGGATTGTGGGTACCTGAGGGCAAATTCTCGGAGTCAGGCCTAAAATCTTTGGATTTTAGACGAACAATGTCATTTATGTCCCACTAGACTAGAGGGATATCCTTGCCAGTTGCCACTACCCACGAGAAGGGGTTTGGGTTGTTGATTAATCAGTCTGCCTGTAAAAAAGTTGTAGTTGATTGCTTAGTCTTGAACCTTTGACAATGTAGAGTTAACGGATGTTCCTTTGTGGATGCTATAAGACACCACCTTTTTGTATTATATGAAAACTAGTGGTTTTGTTTCTTAGTTAGTTTGATGCTTTTTAACAAATTGAATTATTGATAAAGTATAATGATTGGCATGAAGTGACTCTTTTAAATGGGAGGTCATGAGATCAAATTTTAGTCGAAGCGTTTTTTTTTTAGTACTACTGGAAAAAAAAAAGTATTGATTCTTTGTGTTTTAACATGCTGAGAAAGTATATAGTTTAACAACAGTAAAAAAAGAGTTTATAATGGGCTTGATACATGTGTATACGTACTATGTTGTGAGTTTTTGTATCTTGTATTATGAAACAATTTAGTAATTGTATCTTATTTTATAAATTTTTTTGTCTTTGTATTATATAATTTTTGTGCCTTATGGATATATAAATTCTGTACCTCATGATTTCTATTCAAAGTCCACACTAAGTGGACTCTAATCCATGATATGAATTGTAGCCCTTCACTGAATGGGCCATTGGGCCATCCGAACTTATAATGTTAGGCCCAAATTCATTCGTTAGGTAATAAGTGGAATATATAATTAAATAAAGCTAAGCAGACGAAAAAAAAGAGAAGTTGTTAATTTCTTATTTTCTGGTATCATAACCCTAACTCTTAGTTGCATAATTTCATTAATTTGCTTTTTGGACTGAATAGAGAAGAAGATCGATCGAGAGAGATAGCCAGAACTGAGAGAAGAGGCTGTGAAGATGGCTCTGAACAACGGTCTCAGGTCGTGCGCTTCCAAGCTCCTCACCTCCACCGAATCACTGCTTCCCATGTCTGGTCAGCGCTCTTCTTTCACTATATTCTTAGGGTTTCTAAATCGTTTCCTTGAGATTTTATTCGTGTTTTTTATTCACTGGTTTCTCAGGAAATTCCATTAATTTTGCGCTATTGTTAAAATTCTGCTTTGAAATCTATGGATTTGTAGATCTACTCTGTGGCCCGTGCTTGGAAATGTATATGCGGAGTATATAATATATGCGTTGTCTGTAGTTTCTCTGTCTTCTTAGGGACGGGAAAAGTTACAAAGAACGGATTTTTATCATTTAATGAAGCTAGCAAGGAAATCAGTTTAGTGTTATTGACTTTCTGAAATGATAGGATTATAAGGTTGAGTCATTGAGTGAGTGATTACTGATTAGTTGTCCATGATATGATCAGTTTGGTGTTATTGACCTAATGAAATGATAGGGTTATAAGGTTGAGTAAGTGATTAGACGTCTTTGATATGATATGATATGCTGGTATTTTATATTGCTCAGGATTCATGAAGCTAGGGTTATTTGAAATTTTCATTTTGCTGAGGCTTGAGGGCTTGCCTTTAACTATGCATCCTGTACATGCCAGCCCGTTCACATTAATAAACGGACATTGTGAGCTTTTATGTTGCACTCATCAAACTTCACACTTGCAAATTGTCTTTGTACTGTTCTAATGGTTTGCTTGCACTACCTGTTTTGTTACTTGTCACCTCATGCTTTTCTTTTAGATTAGATATGTGGATATATCTATACTCCACGTGTGTGATGCTTAAGTACTTCTCAGGAAGAAACTTGAGTCTTGCAAAGACTGTTTGATCTTTGATTTGCCTTCTTTCAGTACAATGACCGTACACTAGTATGGCTGAATTCAGATGCTAATAGATATATTTCGGCGTTTCATAAGTAGTTTGGAAACTATTATTACAATCTTGCAGCCTAGCTATGTTTCTTGTCTTATATATTGTCCAGCAACATGTCTTTTGGGTTTCTTTTTCTTTTGGGATTTAGGATGCAGCTTGGCGTTAAGCTGTGCCCCTTTCTAGGCATAGTAGATTTAGGTTCACATCTCTTCACCCCCCCATCCCCCATGAGATGTAAAAAAAAATGGATTATATTCCTCTGCAACCTTTGCTTAGTCTCACAGTTAATGCTACTTTTTGGCTTTCCTGAGCTCATTTTCTTTGACATCTAATGCCTTTTTGTATGATAGGTGAGGCTGTTGTTGTACTAATATAATTACATGCTAGTATTCCTTCTGCCATTATAGTTATCAATTGGTGCTCTGCTCACATAAACCTCTAGAAACTGACCTTTTTTTCCTGAAAGTGAACAAATGAATTCGAACTGTGATTTTAATACTTATTTTGCATGTTATTATTGGTTGTGGTTATTCATTGTGCTAACAAAAACTATAATATTTTGTGGCAGTGAGCCGAGGAATCCACTCCACCGGCATGAAAAGAATGGGAGGAGGACATGCTCATGGCCATGACGAGCCATTCTACTTGCATGCAAAGCACATGTACAACTTGGATAGGATGAAGCATCAGAAGCTGAAGATGACACTCGGTGTGCTATCTGCATTCAGCATTGGTGTTGCAGTTCCCGTTTGGGCTGTCATCTTCCAGCAAAAGAAGACCGCTTCAGCGTAGATGTTGCATTATCGTTATTTGCAATAACAGGCCTGCCTGCTTGGGTTGCCTCGTGCACAGATCATGCTCATGAAAAACATTATGTTTTGAATATTTAACTTCTTCCAGTTTGTTTTGCTATGCCTTGTGGTCTGGCTCTACTTTGATCAATTGAAAATAGTTTTGAAGTTGTCATGCAGATTTTTCAATAATATTTTCTGGATTTTTCCGTCACGAACGATTCTAAGAGTGAAAGTTGTCATGCGTTGGGGAGCTTGTTGAATCAGTTTACCTTGAATATCATACTTTCTTGCATTGCTTTGACACCAAAAATTTGCATGGTGGTAAATGGAATTTTGTTTTTCTTTTTGGGGGAGGAAAGAATTCATTTATATTATAAAATCTTTCATTTTCCCTTTAGTACTCCACAATAGGATTGTCACAAGTTTCACGGCGGAACTTTGAGCCATTTATTGTGGTTTAACAATGTGTTGGGAGGTGGAGACACATCAAACTAAAAAGTGATTTGCCTATTCAGACAGTTAAGTTTGAGAGTAATATAGATGTTGACACTTGCATCTTGTTGGAGCTATTCGAGAGTTTTTAAAGAGTTGTGTTACTCGGGCCGCCTCAAAAAGTACTCGGTCTGTACATGAAAAGTCAATTAAATCTCGATAAAATGTCAAATTGAGCAATAAAGTTCAAGAATCGATAAATAACATGCTATTATAGGTCATTTTAGTTCAAGCATTAGTCCAACGAAAATCCGTGACGACTCGGTCGTCACCGGTCGCCATCTACTAGAGAAGGTGACCAGTTGGTCGCCTTCTCTGGTGTAAGGTGACCTTTTGGTCAATGGTGATGTTTTCCGGTAAGATTTTACTGATAACCTGTTAGTTGGTAAATTTGACTTATTTAACCAAAAAACATGTTTGAAAGTTTACTTGCACTTTTTTAAAAATTTATGTGCTTAATTGACTTTTGGTGTAAAGTTTTTTTTTTTGAGTACTATTGACTTTGTTACAATGTAATACCTGTTCGTGGAGGTGCAACCGAGTGCCACTAGACTAGGTCTTTGGCACTTTTGGTGTAAAGTTTATAGGCTATCCCAATATATAAACATAAATGTATAGCTCAACTATCATCTTAAACTTTTAGTTTAATTTGTGGTTAGATTATAAATTATTTGACATTTTAAACATAATCTACTCATTTGTTTCTGGCAGCTAATCATGTGAGCACAGAATTGAAGTGATAACATGAATGAAAATTATTGCATTACATTGAAGAAGATGAAACCCAGAATTCCAACTCATCAGTGCATGAAAACATTAGAAAACAGCATTGCTTAGAGTCCATGTCCAAACAAGGTGGTGAAAATGCATTTGATTTTCCACCAAGTTCAACACAACTATCAAGCATGAATTGTTTTTTTTTTTTTTNAAAAAAAAAAAAAAAACAAAAACCTGTTCCATAATGACAGAAATCGCCCGACGAATACTGTTCTTGAAAGTAAAAACAAGATCCCTCTCACCTTTTATCTTCATCTTTCTCTGTTCCTTTATGCTAATTATTATGTATTTGGTTTCCTCGGTCGGTCCATCAGCATGTCCACGACGACGATCTCTTTATTATCGGCTTCATTTGCCTGTCCTCTTCCAAAGAAATCATCCCGAGGTGCGAAGGATCCTCGAGCATCATCTTTGCCACCAGGTATCCAGCGATGGACCATGTCTGCTGCTTCCTAGCCTGTTTCCCGATATATCTTCCGAGCTTTCCATCGTAGTATTCTGGCCACCCGTCCTTCAGCAAGCGGCTCTCAGCTAGATCAATCGCTCGTTTTGCAATCTGTGGCCGCCCTGTCTTGATGCAGGCAGCAGTCACCAGCCACAAGAGAACTGCACGTTTTTGTACCCCGAGAAGACATTGCATAAGAAAACATAAAGTGAACTATAATTGAACTCGACTACAATCCAATATGATGTGTTATAACTAGGAATAGCGAGAACTGAGAGAATTAAAGCATGTGCTCCCTCCATCTCAACTCTATCCATGACCTTTTGCATGGCTTTGATACCAAATTGAAGCATGTGTTTCATCTCAACTAAAAGTCTAAGCTGATAGTTGGACTGCACATTTATGTTTATATATATTATATGCTCAAGAATAAGAATCGAAAATTCAAAAGTATACTATACTATAGAACAAAGAATATTAAGTAACGGTTCGAAAAAATATAAAAGCAAAGATAGAAGAACCTGGCCAAGAGCCTCCGTTATGGTAACTCCATCTAGTATTTTTGGGATCACAGCCAGTCACGATTCTCCATTCATGATTCTCGAGCGCGGGGTACGATATTTTTAGAGGCATTTCCCCTACGAGCTCCTCCCAGCGTGCTTCAATAAGATCCATGATCGCAGAGGCTTGCTCGGGAGTGGCAAGAGATGCCAAAATGGCAACACAGTTACCTAACGCAAACCATCTAAAATCCACCCTCGCGGGACTAACATTGCCAACAAAGTAACCCCCACGCGTAGGCATAAAATCAAATACCCAATCCGGGATTGAATCTGGAATGACATTGAACTTATTTACTGCAGTATGAGAATACTCTTCAGTTTTAAAACGGTATATGTCATTTAATTGCTGGAAGTCGAGCCAGAAATAACTCCTCATATGGTAACTCAAGGCATGTAGACGTTTTACTATTCGCTCGATAAATTCTTTTCCTTCTGCGTCGGGCTTTAACATTGCCAAAGCACATCTCAGTGCCATGAAGAAGAGCGCTTGAATTTCAATCGGATAACCATAAACTCCCTGAAATCCAAAATAGGAACACTTTAAAGTCTGTATCTAGGTATTAATATAAAATAACCGAACAGTATGCAATGCTACGGTTTCATTTCTTTCAAAACCCCTAGATGGGATATAGAAAAGAATTCAAAGTTTGCAATATATAGGAACTCACAATAAGCCTAGTTATTCAATGTCACTTCTACAATTTTAGTAGAAACTGATTAATGGAAATCCATGGCATTAGATGTCAAGGATCTTAATCCAACCATAACCACGAGCAATTTAGCATTATGGAGCAATTTTAAGAGCATGTAATGTTATAAAGATAAAAGACTCAGTGGAGGCGATATTGACTCTTTGCGTTTCATAGGTTGAGAAAATAGTTATGAACAGATACTGCATTGTAATAGAGTCAGTAATATTAAAAAAAATAATAAAGATAAGAGACAGGAATTTACCATTCTTCTATCGATCATCGAGCATCCATCAGCACACAGCAAAGTAGGAAATGTATCGAACCCTTCTGACAAACACAAACTCAAAATAAGCCTCATTCCCTTTTGGCACTCCGGTCTTTCAGCGAGAGTTGTGTCTCCAGTAGATTTTGTATATGCACGCAGAAGAATTATCCACCAAAATCCCGAGTCCACTGGAGCGACTCTTCCAATTGCATTCTCGCCAAAGTCCGCAATGATTGTATCAGTCTTACGAACTGGATCGTGAAGAACTTTGAAACTGGCTGGCATAACCCCTTCGCCAAGCTTGAATCTGTCCACTTTCTTTTCCCAACCTTGAAGCAGAAGTGTCTTGAGCAGGAAATTCTTAACGATATCAGGCTCACCATTCATTAGGAAGGCCAGAGCACTAGGTACAAAATCACGAACAAAAACCTGCACATCATCCATGATTTTAAACTCTCTTAAGGAAATCCCTCTTAGCAGAAATTTTTATAGAAACACAATCACCAAGAAAGTTATGGCCTCTCAAATCACACAAATATAATTCGGTTTCCAGCATTTTTGTCTAAAAGTAATACTTGATCAAGGTACTTAATACCTGTATTATGCATACTACAAAATTAAAATATTACGGAGTAGTAAATTATAGAAAAGGTACTTTCTTTGCCAACAAAATACTGACCTGATCATAATTTAGGACCTCTTCAGAACCGTGCTCATTTGCAGCGATTGTACCCACAGGTTGGTCTCTAAAATATACCAAAGACCGGCGCAGAGCATCCCATGCCTCGGCAACCATTGGATGGGGTTCAAAAGAGTTGCGGGTGGAAGAAACCGGGGTATCCAACCCAGACCTGCTGGGCGAGTAAGCAGTTTCATAATTATCCAAACCTCGGGCTAGGCCAACGGACATTTCACTCAGTGACCTCTCGTCAAAGGATCTCTGCCTCTCTATGTTCAGCCTTGGCTTGTCAAGAAGCTTCGAGAGATCATAGTCCATCTCCGAGATGGAGCAACTGGAGCTGACATTCTTCAGTCCAAACTCTTTAGTAACATGACCGTCCATATTCATCTAATTCCTTCAACACTCGCAGCTAATCTGATATAGAACAAAACAATCTCCTCTTAGGCAATTTTTGTATATAATATAAATGTTATACACCAATACAAACTCAAGTCACAGTAGCATATACACAGATAGACTTATAATATGCGTTTGTCAGCACCAATATTTGTCAAACGAGATAAACACAATCCATACTCTGTATTATTCACGAGGGGAAAAAAACAAATGGGTATACACAAGTATGTACAAATATACAAGACATTTATAGTCAACCATCCAAGCATACTATATAAGGGTAATGCTATTTTGGGGGAAACCTAGGGTAACCACAAGGTTCCAAATTTGACTCCCGGTGGGAGCAACTTATTGACCTTCTTGATTTGAGCCGGTTAGTTATAGGCAACCTAGACCGGTTTACCTTATGGTCTTTTGCCAACTAGGGTAACAAGGCGGGCTTCACCCTGAACGCATCTTCGGATAGCTGCTGCGGGCTATCTCGTAAATCAAAGGTAATGCTATTTGTACCAAAATATCTGCACCAGATTTCATGACTTCATCTAACTAATTTATAGTGGGATTAGTCAACTCTCAAGTAGTTAATGCATACAAAGTCTAATGACACAACTCAATAAATTCAGAGGAAAACAAATAGGAATACATTGTTGCCCATGAGGAAACAGGGAAAGAATCACTGACAAAATCATAGAGATGATATCCAGTTAAAAAGGAAAGCTTCAATCTTTATTGTCCAATCCAAATATATTTTCAGAGGCCATAAAAATAACACCCAGTAATAGCTTAACTACCATAGTTACAACAATCCCATATAGAGAAAGCCTTTCACAATTTTGGTAATTGTTTGATGCTTTAGGTAGGATTAAAATTCTCAGACTTTATATGCCAAAAGAAGTTGAGGAAAACCAAATATAACCCATACAAATATTAACAAAAGATTACACCTTTGAACCTTGGAAGTTCAAAAAAACCTGCATATGGACATATTCAACACAGAAATGCCAATTAGATGAAAAATACTTCAAGATCCAATTGCATTAAATAAAAAAGTGAGGGAAAAAAATGGTAAACCAGCAAACTAGCTGAAGAAAAAGATTCAAACAAGAAAGGCTTTTCAAGAACCTTACAGCCCAGAATGAGGGGAGCTAAATGAGATCTAAAGCAGGTGTGAACAAGCACAGGAAAGAGAGGGAGAGGAGAGAAGACTTGCCTGCAACAATGGCGGCCGGAGAGGCGGCGAGATCGCCCGGAAGGGAACAGAGAGATGAGGGGATTGTGAGAATGGAGGGAGAGGAGAAAAAGAAAGCATGTTGTGGGGAGAAGATATTTATAGAGAGAGATGAGTGTTGGGAAAGAGAGAAATGAAGAGATGAAAGGGGGAAGGCAAAGTAGGTGGGCTGCCAGGCTGCCTGCCAGTGGTTGTTGGCGCGGGCGGGCGAGCGTGTGTTCTGGGATTGACCAAACCTCTATAAACTATTCTATTAAAAATCACATTTTTTTACTGCGAAATCTTTATTACGGATTATAATTCAATCTCGAAAATCTTCATTGTCAACGTATCTCGAACAATGTGATGACGGTTTTTAAGTAAGAAAATAAATTGGACTTTCGATATTAGTTATAACGTTTGGCGTGAGTGGTAAGAGTCTGATCCTAACAAAGCTGATTCCGAATTGCCAGTCACCGGTTCTATGTTTCAGTTATAGTTTCAGCTTGAACAGTTTGTTCAAATATTTTTTTTATAGCTTGCTAATTTTTATTTTTTAAATTATTCAACTTAAACTTTTTAATAGTTTTTTTTGTAATGTTAACATAATTTTAAACTTAAATATTTAAAAGTTTAAGTTAAACCAAAATAATAATAACTTTGAGCTTGCACTTAATTTAAATTTTAAATTTATTTATTAATTATGGTTTAAATATTTTAGAAATTGAAACAAAAACCTTATGGGTTATAGTTCCAAATAGAAACCAAAATTGTACGTATAGTTCCTCTTCTATATGATATAATTCGGTTCAAACCATAACGCCATCATTTCTAACCCTAACATCTTAGTAAATTAAGTAAATTACATAGTGCATTTTAATAGTTTACGAGTTCCCAAATGCTTGTATAGTTGCCACCAGCAATGCAATGCTAATTAATTTTTATCTGAATTTAGTCAATCTAATTTAATTGAGTAGGTATTCATTTTTGGTATCACAAATGTGTAGGTTAAAATATATTGGGTCAATAAATTCAGCTGAATTTATTGTCTCCTTATATTTTGGTATTTTGCATCATATTACATTATAGTCAACCTTATTTTACTATTGTGATAATTACCCAAATAATCATTATACTTTAACAAAGTTAGAAATAAGCAAAATAATCATTAAACTTTATCAAATTTAATTTTTCTGAGTATTATTAAAAGTATAATGTAGACAGGCAAGATGGGTTCGTCCGTTCATATATTAAAGTAAATTTAGGAATTTATTTAAATTGCAAATCATGTGTCTAATATAATTTTCAGAATAAAAACAAAAAATCCTCACAAGTATGTTTATAATCTGAAATAATAAGCTTTCATAATTGAACTTTAAAAGATCCAAATTTAACAAAGTTTTAGGTCACAAGGAAACACGCATCAATTATTCAAGGGTATGCACAAGATAAACATTACTCTTATGTAACAGCTCGCAAATCACATACTAAAAAAATGATAAATCGGATTAAGAAGATTATATACTACATATTCGACTGAGAGCATGTCAATAAAAATTCACCTCTGACATTCAAATATGAGAATTATATTTCACATACTCGATTACTCATTTCAATATAAAAATAATATTGCTAAGGAATTAGTGATCGAATTTGTGAAGTATAATTGTTGTACATAAAAATTTAAAAATGTTACCGACAGCAAATGGTGGTTAACCTAATTAATCAAACAATCGCATAATTAATCAAGTTGAAATAATTATCAAAAAATATATTATTTGAGAATTTTTCTTTTCTTTTGTGATATTTGCGGTATCGTATTACAGTACAATTATCATTTTCCGATTCTGAGGGTTGAATCTGAAAGTCTGAATCTCCTGTGAGTTTTCAGTTGTCGTTGTCGGCCAACTTGTTTTTAATTTCCAATCACTCCCTATATTTTATTCATTATTTCAGTTGACCCCTTTTTTACTTTTGGCTGTCTGTTTTTGAACAAATATTGCTGCCCTGCACATGCTTTTTTAAAATGGATAATGTTACATCAAAATTGCATAAAATTATATAATATTTGATATAAAGTATAATTGTATCTAATTAATTCATGATAAAATTAATTTATAAATATAAAAAACTAAATAATACATTTTTTATGAGACACGTTAAATGGCAAAAACTTTTATAAATATTTTATTATAAATTTATATTATAAGAACATTTTTTATGATGTATATAAAGAATCCATGCTCATTAAATAAAAATAAAATAATTATAAAAACTTTTAAGGTTGTGATCAATGTTGATGTCTTTTATACGTTATACAAACTTAAGTTTTTTTCAATATTATTTTAGCTTGTACCAAAGAGGCATTGATGTAAATCAGCACCATACACTTTTTTTTTTTTAATAATTGTACTATTTATTTATTGGTCCATACTTATTTTTTATTTTTTATTCTAAAAACAAGCCATATGTACAATAGTTATAAATACAAAATATTCCATTTTAGAAATTCAAAACGTCGTGATATGGTGCCTTGAAAATTTCCCCATAAAATACTGTTAATTCTAAAATATTGGAATCCCAAATATATTATAATTTGAATTCCCATAAGAAATCTTTCTTGAGATGCTCTTATTATTCCCTCTATTTTTCTTTTTTCTTTTTCTTTTTTTTTTTTGTATTTTTATCCACACTTGTGCATATTTTATAATTTTAAAAATTCAAAGAGTTTTTTACTTCTTTTTTTTTTTTTTAGCCCAAAAGGAATATTATTCTTGAGTTAGAAAACTTTGAATATGATACTTTTACCTTAATACTGAGTTTGACTAGCTAGGGTTATATCACATACCTTTGCTAATATGAGTATTATAAATTTATGTGACCTTTTTTCAAGGTATGTTACAATCTCCGATGAGGTGGGTTTAATTAGGTTTAATGTTACATACAAAATAATCTAATTATTTTATTTACTTTGAATATTGTGAGACAATATAGTAAATTGTCAACTTTACTCTTTGAAACATATATTTGTGTGTACGCTCTGTGTATAAGTGTGTATTTACGCATATTAAAAACACCAAAGTAAAATATTCATTCTAACAAATTCAGATTGCATCCCAGTAATTTGAGCACATCCCTGACAATGTGTAGAATGAAGATAATAATGTTACGTTCTAAGAATAAATGGATAGTATAATATATTTTAACATTTCGTGAATTAAATCATTGTGGTAAATACATTTAATTCATACGTTACTGTTTAAATTTTATCGTATTTAAATAATACAAAATTTTAAAAACTGATGCTCTAAATCTATATGCACTACTTTGTATAATTAATTAGAAAGTCAATAGTTGGTAACGAATCATAACAAAACCCTAAAAACCATGGAAAATAAAAAATAAAAACAAAGGACATATTTTTTTAACTTTTGAATGATTCATAGGTCTTGGTAATATAATACTGGTAATTAAATATATTGGCATTATTATTTCAAATATATATATATATATATATATATATATATATATATATATATATATATATATATTGGCATTATTCTAAATTTCTATTAGTAAACGCTTTAAATTAGTTTAATATTTGTAATGTCCATTAACATGCATGATGTTTATGATTCATAGGTCTTGGTAATATAAAATATAAAGCTATTAGTGTATTTATTATATTATGAGAATTTTATAGTGTTATTTGACATCGATTTTTGGTATACTTAATACAATTACGTTTGTGTTTCTTTTTTAGTCAAGCTTGTAGGAGCCTAGGAGACACCTTTAAGTCCATATCATACTCAGGCTAATTCTCGTTCGTACCGAGTCGATCCAAGTTAATTTTTCCTATCTTAAGAAACAAAGTGCACGATCACTCACACCAACCAAACTAATTTACACAACTACATTTGTTAAAGTTACATTAGATATTATTAATATTTATTTTAATAGTACTCAATTTAATCAAGTATAATAACTTGCGTAGTAATAATAATAATAATAATAATAATAATAATAATAATAATAATAATTGATCAATAATATAGAAAAATATAATATTATTATTATTATTCGGCTTTAAGATCAATAAAATGTTAAGTTTGACATATTTGCTATATATATATATATGACTCTATTACATTGTAGTATTTGTGTATCTATATTTTCTCAACCTGTTGAAACACAACCTGAGACTCGATCTCATAACCTCTTATATATATAAAATATTATATGACAAAAATAAAAAATAATGCATATTTAATTATTTATATTATTTTTATAAATATATTTCATCACTTTCCATTTTAAAAATAAAAACTTTCAAAATTTTTGAATTGAAGTAAAAACAGAAGTGAAGTCCAACAAAGATGTTGGGTACATGCGATGACGCGATCCCGAGTCCCAACAAATTGGAATTGGGACTTTCTTAATTTTATCCTAATTTGGCATTGAATCCCACAACCTGGGAAGATGCTTTTTTTTTTAATTTTTTTTTATAAGAAGCTAATCTGATCTTGAATTTTTATTTTTATTGTTTTGAAATTTTGAATTTTTATTTTATAAAAAATAAATAAAAACATTCTAGCCACAAGTTTAACTTTTGTCAATTTCAAAAAAATATATTTGTTCTATAATTTTCAAAAGTGAATGTTATTGAGAAATACATGATAAAATTCGAACTTGGTCTGAGTTAAAGAACATTTGAAAGGTTTGAATTCACAACTTTACCTTTTAAAAACAGTAAAAATATTTTATTTACAATGATTTTGTTACCGAAAACCAAAAGTGCTAAAAAAATATATACAAATTGTGTACTTAAATAAACAATTTAAAATCAAAACTGAGAGAGGTGGAATAGTCATTATTAGACCAAAAATGTCAAAAGCTCTTGTCTGTATCCACGTTGGCCATGACTAGGACAATTAGATATAGTAGATACACACACATGATGATATTAGTTTACCAATTCTTATAATAATAAAAAAACCAAAACATCTTTCGGTGCAAGTCCGCCATATACATTGAGTATTCTTAGTACAATTTATTCGCTCATGTAATTTATTAATTATTACATAAAAATATAATTTACTCAGTATATACCATCATATAGTAACTACAATTTTTCTCGTCATAAAAAAAAAAATCATTGCTCACCTTTTCTATTCATCATTTTCAACCAATTTCAAATCGGTCTTTACCGATCAAAAAATGTTGGTTGGAATGTGCGAAAATTCTAGCGGTGGTTGTAGGTTTGTGATGCAGTATAAGCTAAGGTATAAATTAATAAAGATCCTTTATAAATATAAATTGAAACTATTACGCCCGTGGAACAAGTTTATAGAATGTGACGTTATAATTAAAGTATGGCAAACATATGATTAATTAATCCGTTTACCATAAAATTATAAAACATAATAAACAATATAGAAGTGGTTCGTCAATATATATCATCATTTAAAATGCAGGTATGCAAAATATAGTTTATATTTTAATAAGATTCACGTGAATCACGTCATCACTTTCCTTTCTCCCATCAAATTATACCTAACAACCATTTTTTTTAAATATTTGTCTGGTAATTTTTAAATATAGTTTAATTTTGTAGTATTTAATATAGTTAGTTTTTAAATATATAACATTTATTGATTAATTAATATTAAAATAAATATTACACAAAATTAAATTGTAAATGAATTGAGCCAAAGAGAGTACTATTTTGAATTTAACGCTTTAACTACCTCTTAAAAAAGAAATATATTAATTATAGTAAATGAATTTGTAAAAACAATTATAAATGACTGATTCAACTAAAGGAGTAGCTTAAGTGGCAAAGAAACTTTTGTTGTGGGGAAAAATTCCTGAATAATTTGGGCTTGATTTTCACAAGTGACGATTCTTCTTGGGTCAACTTTGGTGCCTCTCGAAGCGAATAGGAATTTAATTGGGTGGACTAAGACGGCTAAACGGACAGAGAAAGATATGAATCGATTTGATTGGGCTTGCACTTATTTTTGCTATTTTCTTTTGTTTGAATTGACAAAATGTACGTGTCCTAGGGTTTTCTGAATTCACGAGTCTATATATCTAAGTATGTGGTTGGAGTGTAATTAAGGAATTTGCATCCCCACGTAGTAGCTACCGGGAGAATTAAGGGGATGAAATACGTGGAGATCTGATCTTATCCACATGACCTGGACAACCATGCTGTTTTGTGTCTTCATTTTCGTTATAATTAATGAAGTGGGTTGACTACACCAGATTTGGTAACAAATCCCTTTCCTTCCCAAACATTTCTGCAATTCCCCCCCCCCCCCCCCCCCCCCCCCCC
>NC_044928.1:26553767-26578535 GCF_003576645.1 Ipomoea triloba | reverse complement strand
CAGCCCCCCCCCCCTTCCAACACTCCCTTTCACATACCCCCACACATATTTATACACACACACAAATTCTGCTTCGAAATTAATATATATGGAAAACGATTATATTAAATAGGCCCATAAATTTTTAAAATGTAAAATTAAATCCATTAATTAACATATTATTTTGGTACCTTGAAATCCAAAATCAACGACATTGTGGTCAAGTGACATGTAGTGACTCAGATCATTCAAATGGGAGGTCATGAGTTGAGCCTCAGTGAAGTCGGTATTAACTTTTTGTGTTTCAACATGTTGAGAAAGTATGTATAAACATATACTACAATGTAATAGAGTCATTCATCACTAAGGTGTCGGCTAATAACATGCTAATGGATTTAATTGCATAAGCTTTAAGGTCTATTTGACGCTTTCTTTCTAATATATATAATTTATATACTTCGTATTTGCAAAAAATATATACTTTTTTAATATTATTGTCGGTGCAGCTGGTTATATAATTTCGCTGAATATATGATAATATAAAATTCTTTTTGATATTATAATGAAATTTTTTGGTGAAGAGAGAAGAAATTGAGGGTAATTATATTGTTGGTGCAAGTTGCATGCGTCATTATCGTATATGGCATGGATTATTGTGTCATGCATTTCGCATGGTTTTCACGTCACTCAACCCTACATACACGACTTTACGCATTCAACGCTTTTTCTTCTCCGCCCGGTCCACAAAGAATATTCCGCTACTAGAAAGATTCTTATAAGTTTTATTCTAAAATACTTTTCTACTATTTCTAATTCAGCAAAATAATAATAATAATAATAATAATAATAATAATAATAATAGATAAAAAATAATAAGATCTCTGAGGGTGGACTTTAGCAAGTTTTTCTGATTTTTTTTAATGACTTAGATAAGAGACGAGAGAAAATAAACTAAGATAATGTTTTTTTAGATTTTTTTAACATTAAAAAAAAAAAGTGAACCCAAAAAAAAAAAAAAAAGACGAGATGGGGCACGCTGCGCGCATTAGGATGACCGCCAACTAGAGGCTACACTTTGAGTTGTTATTATTATTATTATTATTATTATTATTATTATTATTATTATTGGTCCTAAATAGCTTGTCAATTTGGGTTTTTAGAGCATAATTATAATTTATAAGTTGCCTAACAGTCTAATACCGTAGATTGTGACCCCACTAATTAAATTATATACGAAAAAACGTTGATTTACCCTAACCCTATTAATTAATTAATTTTGACAAAATAATTTATTATGCGCATAAATGTAGTACTAAGTTTGCCGATGGTAAACACAAAATATAATATAAGTGTATTAAGTAACATTGTTAATCTAAGTCAAACCAATATGAAAATACAAAAAAAAAAAAAAAGAGTATGAATATATTAAATTCTCTAATCCTTAAGGGTCTGTTTAGTTCACGGAAAATATTTGAGAAAAAAATGAAAGTGAAATTTTAGGGAAAAATAATTACCATGAATATAAATTCATTGTTTGGTTGGATTTGGAATTCTAAAGCATAATGTGTATAAAGACGACCTATATGCCCTATATAATATTAATGATAATAAAAGCAATCATAATTTATAAATTAAAATATTTTAATTTATAGAATACATGATTATAATTACATATTTTATTATAATAATGTTATAAATATTATTATAAATATTTGGTGGTAAATATGGGTTTGAACTCATAAAAGATTCATACAACTCATCACAATATATGTATATAATTAAGAAAGAAGGATAAGGGTAGAATAATCCATCTAGTTCAATTTTTTCATTCCCACCTGTCATGAAAAATAAAATACCTTGTCCAACCTCAAATTTTGTTTTCCTCAAATATGAGGAATTAGTTATCCAATGAAAAATAAAATCCATATGAACCAAACACACACAAAAAAAAAAAAAAAAAAAAAAAACAAACAAACAAACAAAAAAAAAAAAACACTTACTCAAATTTTAAGAAAATATTTTATTATGTCTGATATACTATTCTGTCATTGATGTCCATTTGACATGTGATACTAGTTGTTAGGTGAATATAAATGTTATTATTTCATTAACAACTTCAAATTCATTGGAATTGAATGATATTAGAGAAGTGTATGTGCTTTAAAATGTAATGCCATCATTAACTCAGTTTATAAAATTTACCAAATCACTCAATTGGCACATTCAATTATCATGCAACCTGCCTAAATGCGAAACCCAACTCATAATAAATTAAAGCTTTTAACTTCTTTAATTAAAGTGTAATAATAAATATAGTTGACCCACTTATTAGAATTACGAATGTCAGAAGAAAACACGCAGAGGGAACTTGTCTTATTAATAAGGAAGAAAATCTCAGGCATAGATTATATTATAAGAACCATAAAATGGTTTATTTTGTATAGGTTAGATATATATAAAAAAAATTATATTTTTTAAAATATTTCAATGAGATATTTTAAATAACACTTATATTTATATTATATTTCTTAATATATCATTTTAATAATTTGTAATGAACTTACATTAATGATTTTATGAACTTACATAAGTAAATTTATATAGTTATAATTGTGACTTTATAAACCAAGAGTAATGTAGTAATTATGTTTATAAAGTAAGGTTTTCTGTGAAAATTTATCTTTTTTACAGAATAATGAGATGCTTTTCAGATTGTTAAGATCAACCATGTATTTCGAGAAGGCAATAAATGTGCTGATTATCTAGCTAACTTAGGTCAAAGTTCTCCGTGGGGCACAACAACATTGGCTCAACCTCTGAAGGGATAAGGGAACTTCTTAGTCAGGATGCTTTGAGTTCAGCTACTAATAGACTTCGGTAATTACTCGAGTCCTTTGGACTCCTCCCTTTCACAAAAAAAAAAAATAAATAAATAAAAATTATGAGATACTATTTATAAAAAAATATGAGTATTTCAAAAAAAAAATCTTAAATTTGTATGACTTTGGATGTATTTCCCACACATTATGAGGAACAAATGTATAGACTATCTAACAAAATTGAGATAGTTTGGCTAATGGGGGAGAGTGATTGGTGTTGGAGTTATAAGAAACGGGTCCGATTCAATGACCCATTAAAGTTTGGTCAACATAAAAGCCCAAGCAAGTTTACTAGCCCAAGCTTTTGAAATCGGCAAATTATGCTGTGGACCCAGGTCCACCTTGCAAGGTGGACCTGGGTCCAAAACTACGTCGTTTTTGTCTTCTTCTTTGTTTTTTTTTTTTTTTTAGTAAACATATTGCTGAATATAGAGTTGTCCAAAAATGTGCGAATGTAGAGGTTTCAAAGTATGAATGTAGAGTATAGAAATCGTGAATGTAGATTTATGATTGTGTGAATGTAGAGCTGCCCAGAAATGTGTGAATGCGGAGGTTTCAATTTGTGAATATGGAGTACAGAAATCGTGAATGTAGAGTTATGCATGTGTGAATATGTAATAGAGTTAAGAAATTCTAGCAACTTGTAGCCTTGTAATGTGTGAATGTAGAGTTCTCAAGTTGTGAATGTGGAGTATAGGACCTGTGAATATAGAATTTTGAATGTGTGAATGTGGAGTTTACAAATTGTGAATGTAGAGTATAGTGTATGTGAATGTAGAGTATAGTTACTAAACATATAATCCTGTAATGTGTGAATGTAGAGTTTACAAATTGTGAATGTAGAGTATAGTGTATGTGAATGTAGACCCAGGTCCACCTTGCAAAGGTGGACCTGGGTCCACGGCATAACAACCCTTTGAAATCTAATTGGAGAATTGAATATATCTCACATGTCAATGACCTTGTGATTTAGTTGCACGAAATGACTGTCATGAGCTTGAGCCGTAGTGGGAGCCAAAAAATTTATGGAGTCTTTCTCTGTCTGGTTAAGAGTTCGAGTCCACCCGTGTTCACTCCAAAGGCACTGGAGCTGGCACTTGTGGGAATCGAACCCAGGTCCTTCTGAAATCCTACTCCACAAAAGAGCTCACTTACTACTTGAGCTACCCCATTGGGTATTTGGATTAAGAAAAACTATAAATGATTTTGATGTTTGATAGATTGAAGTGTTTTACATAGAAAGATTTGTTCCCAAAAAAAAAAAAAAAACATAGAAAGATTTAATATAAGGGTTTAATTGTAGAATTCGTTAAATTCAATTTTGTTATCTTTAATTAATTAATTCAAATGACAAAAAATTATTATAGAGTTAATACCAGCCAAGGTCCCTCGAGTATAGTGGTTCCGCCATCTATGGTCCTAAACTTTCAAATCGACCCTCCGTCATCCTCCGAATTTCGAAATCGACCTACGGTAGTCCTTCCGTTAAGATTTTCCGTCTCAGTTGTGAAATGTAAGGGCATAATAGTCTTTCATTTAATACCCATCCAAAACAATTCATTTTGCGTTCATAAATTAAAATTAGCCCTCCCTAGCCCTAATCCATTTCTTCTTCACGTAGACCACACATTTGTTGGCATCTTCTTCCTCCCATTTCTTCCTCTAATTTCCATCTTCATGGCAAGAAAGCTATCGACAGGAGAGTCGGTCTAGTGAAGGGAAAAATGGAAGAGTTTCAGTCCCCTCGGATTTCCTCTTAGGTCTTCCTCGTTTGAAGAGTTTCAGCGCGCGTTTATGAAAATCGAAACCTTGTTCTTGGAAAATTCCCACGCACCTGAACCGAAGCAATAATTTGGTTTCTTTCAACGCCAATGTTTTTGGTGTCATTTCTGATTTCTTCGATTCTTTCCCAAATCTCGAGAACGTAATATTATCCTTCAACAACTTAACTGGGTCACTTCCCGGGTCGTTTTCGGGTTCCAAGATACGGATATTGTGACTGGATAACCAGCAGCTAGGGCTCTCTGGTACTACTAGCGTGCTTTCCTCAATGACCCAACTGTCCCAAGTATGGCTCCAAAGGAATGCCTTCACGGGTTAGATTACGGAACATTACGGACTCCAAAATCTCTCCGATTTGCGCCTCGAGGACAACCGATTAACCGGCTTTGTACTCGATTCGTTGCGGAATCTGACGGAAAACAGATTACGATTTTTTTTTTCTGCAGAACAACAAGTTACAGGGCCCAGTTCCCCAATTTCAGTTCCAATTCCAAATCCAGGTAAATCTAGGGAATAACAGTTTCTGCAAGGAAACTCCGGGGGATTGTGACCCGCAGTTCACGGCGCTTCTCGATGTTGCTGCCGATCTCATATATCCAAACCCAATTCGCAACCCCCAATCTTCAACCACAAGCAGAAATTTGAGAAATAAGCAAATAAAGAAAAGAGATTAGTTGTTAGGAATATAGCGGAATAATGCGAAAGCGAATAATCGAAAATTGAGAATTATAGAAGTTAAATAATAGGGAAAATATATAATAATGACAAAATAATAAAATAGAATATATATATTATCACTCAAAAAGAATTAAAGAATGAATAATATATATGTATGCTACGTGAGGTAATTAAAGACAAGGAAAGAAAGAATTCAATTGAGGTGTGAATTACAAAGCAAATTCCTAGAGTATTTATACATTACAAAATTGAGTGAAATGCGGCAAACACAAGGAAATCCAACAATAGCGGTGGAGAAGTGTAGGAACGTGAGCATGCATGCGAAATCATTGGAGGAATGGTCCAAGATTAATTTGAGCCACATATCAATATATCATATTCTAACAATCTCCACCTTGGATCAAATTTATTGCAGAATTAGCAACTGGAACAGCCGACTAAATTCAAGCATTGCTTGAACTTAGTAATAGGAAGAGGCTTAGTAAGCATGTCTGCTGGATTCTCCAATGTGTGAACCTTCTGGACAACAATATCTTCTGCAGCTACAACATCTCGGATGAAATGGTATCTGACATCAATGTGTTTGGTTTTGGCATGATATGTATCATTCTTGGTGAGATGGATAGCACTTTGGCTATCTGAGAACACAACAGTCTGACCTTGTGAAACACCAAGCTCCATAACCAAACCTCGTAGCCAAGTAGCTTCTTTAACACCCTCTGTTGCTGCAATGTATTCTGCTTCAGTCGTAGATAACGCAGCAATAGACTGAAGCGTAGCTTTTCAACTGATAGCACAATTACAAAGAGTGAAAATATAACTGGAAAGTGATCGACGTTTGTCAAGATCACCACCATAATCAGAATCTACAAAGCCCACAATGTCAGTAGATGCAGAAGAACTCCGGTCAAAAACCAAGCCCAAAGAGGAAGTACCTTTTAGGTACCGTAGAATCCATTTAACAGCGTTCCAATGTTCCTTACCAGGGTTGTGCATATAACGGCTCACAACACTTACAGCATGAGCCAAATCAGGTCTAGTGCACACCGTAGCATACATAAGACTACCAACAACACTAGAGTAAGGAACTTTTGACATATAAGCCACATCAACATCAGATTTAGGGCATGAATCAGAAGACAACTTAAAATGTGCACCAAGTGGAGTAGACACAGGCTTACAATTAGACATATTGAATCGATCAAGCACCTTCTCAACATACTTTTTCTGGGATAGATAAAGTTTACCAGCTTGACGATCCATGTGTATCTCCATGCCAAGAATCTTCTTTGCTGCACCAAGATCTTTCATCTCAAACTCATTGCTTAGTTGAGACTTCAACTTCTCAACAAGAGACATGTCAGGGGAAGCAATGAGCATATCATCAACATAAAGTAGAAGGTAAACAAAAGATCCATTAGAAAATTCTTTGAAATAGACACAACTGTCATATTGGCTTCTTGAGAATCCTTGCCCTAGCATACAAGCATCAAACCGCTTGTACCATTGCCTTGGAGCTTGCTTTAACCCATAAAGAGACTTCTGTAGACGGCAAACACAATGTTCCTTTCCAGGAACCTCAAACCCCTCAGGTTGGTACATGTAAAGCTCTTCATCAAGCTCTCCATGTAGGAATGCAGTCTTTACATCAAGTTGCTCCAACTCCAAATCAAAAAGAGCAACAAAAGCAAGTAGTACACGTATAGAGGTATGACGAACAACAGGAGAAAAGATCTCGTTAAAGTCAATACCTTCACGTTGATCGAAACCTCGAACAACCAACCGTGCTTTCCACCGTGCTTTCTCAACCCCAGGGATGCCTTCTTTCTTCTTGTAAATCCACTTACAGCTCAATGGGCATTTACCTTTTGGCAACTCTACCAGCTCCCAAGTTTCATTCTTATGGAGACTTTCTATCTCCTCTTGCATAGCAAGCAACCACTTGGATGAGTTGGCAATCTCCTCTTGCATAGCAAGCAACCACTTGGATGAGTTGGCACAAGAAATAGCCTCAGAATAGAACCACTTGGATGAGTTGGCACAAGAAATAGCCTCAGAATAGCAGGACGGATCACCATCAACCTAAGAAATAGCCTCAGAATAGCAGGACGGATCACCATCAACCTGTTGTGCAACTGAAAGAGCATAAGCAACCAAGTGGGTTTCATCATCACTAGCATACCTAGCAGGTTTTTTAATTGTCCTCCTAGGTCGGTCTTGGGAAATAGAGTGCTCTCGCTGTGGCTGAACGAGAGGCGCAGTGCTAGTAGATGCATCATCTTTAGTATTACCATCAGTGGTAGTAATACTATCAGTAGGCCTGAACTCAAACTCCACCTTCTCACCAGTACTATGCGTATCACCTGTACTGGGAACAACACAATCTTTTCCAGAAGAAAGTAGTGCATTTTCATCAAAAGTGATATCTCGGCTTAGAACGATCTTGTGAGAATCAGAAGACCACAGACGATACCCTTTTGACTCAGAAGCATAACCAAGGAAAATGCATTTGACAGCTCTCGGGTTTAATTTACCCGTACTGGAATGAGCATAAGCAGGACATCCAAAAACTCGTAACATAGAGTAGTCAACAGGATTACCTGACCAAACTTCTTCTGGAATTTTGAAATCGAGGGATGAATGTGGAGATCTATTTACCAAATAGGATACAGTAGAAACGGCTTCAGCCCAAAAGTCACGCCGTTTCCATAACCCAACATTAGAGAGCATACAACGAGCTCTCTCTAATAGAGTCCTGTTCATACGTTCGGCAACACCATTCTGCTGGGGTTTTCCAGGCAAGGTCTTGTGCCTGGCAATTCCTTGTGATGCACAGAACTCAGTGAAATCTGTCTCACAGAACTCCAAGCCATTGTTTGTCCTGAGCTTCTTGACCTTTTTTCCTGTCTGAGTCTCAACGAGAATTTTCCACTTTTTGAAAATAGAAAATGCCTGATTTTTATGTTTCAGGAAATAGACCCAGACTTTACGAGAAAAGTCATCAATAATAGACATAAAATATCTACAGCCTCCCATAGACTGGAATTTAGTTGGTCCCCATAAATCAGAATGTATATATTCTAATACATCTTTAGTACGGTGTGTAGCAGTAGAGAAACTAACCCTCTTTTGTTTCCCAAAAACACAATGCTCACAAAATTGTAATTTACCCGTACCTGAACCGAGGAGGCCTTTCTTGCTCAGGATATGCATGCCTTTCTCACTCATATGCCCCAGACGCATATGCCATAGTTGAGTGAGATCAGCATCAGACACCGATGAGGATACCGCAACTGAACCTGTCACTGTACTGCCATGCAACACGTACAAGCTTCCAAAACGAGAAGCTTTCATAAGAACAAGAGAGCCTTTAATAACTTTCAGAACTCCACCTTCAGCTGTGTACTTGCACCCCAGAGATTCCAAGGTGCCCAATGAAATCAGATTGCGTTTCAAATCAGGAATATACCGAACATTGGTAAGAGTCCTGATAACGTTATCATGAGTTTTGATATGAACACTTCCAATTCCACTAACCTTGCATTGGGCATCATTACCCATCAAGACAACTCCACCATCAACTGGTTCTAGAGAGATGAACCAGTCTTTGTGTGGACACATGTGGAATGTACAACCAGAGTCTAGAATCCACTCAGTGTCGCTCCGTTTGTCACCGGAGCTAACAGATAACATCACATCGCCTTCTGAATCACTCTCAACAACACTAGCTTCAGCAGACTTCTTTTCTCTCTATTGTTTGTTCTTCAGTTTGAAGCATTCAGTCACATCATGACCATGCTTCTTGCAGTACTTACAGGATTTGTTGGACTTACGTCCTTTGGACTTGGATCTAGATTTTTTATTGCTACTCTCCGTTTCAACTGAATGACCCCTAACAATCAAGCCTTCACCTTTGTCCCCAGACTTAGTTTCTAAGTCAAATTTTTCTTTGGACAGTAGGTTCGACTTAACACTGTCGAAAGTTAGGACTCCAAGAGAATTACCATACAGCATAATTTCTTTGAAATGCTTGTATGATTCAGGGAGAGAAACAAGCAATAAAATAGCACGATCCTCATCGTCAATTACGACATCAATATTTTCCAAGTCCAATAAGATAGAATTGAATTCATCCAAATGAGACTGAATTGAAGTACCTTCCGTCATACGGATTGTGTACAGCCGCTCCTTCAGGCGCAGCTTGTTCGCCAGAGATTTGTCCATGTAGCGCGAATCCAGCTCGGACCATAAACCTGACGTAGTCGTCTCACCTATCACCTCACGTAGAACCGATTTAGACAGGCACAATTGAATGGTTGAGCGTGCCTTGTCATCTAAATCTTCCCAATCTTCATCTGTCATTGTAGCCGGTTTCTTCTTCTTCCCAGCTAGCGCTTTCTTCAAACCGTTCTGGGTCAGAACGGCTTCCATCTGAACCTTCCAGATAGAAAAGCTAATTTACCGTCGAACTTCTCGATATCGAACTTGGTAACAGTCGACATCTTTGAAAATAATTCTCAATTAAACTTGGCTCTGATACCACTTGTTAGGAATATAGCGGAATAATGCGGAAGCGAATAATCGAAAATTGAGAATTATAGAAGTTAAATAATAGGGAAAATATATAATAATGACAAAATAATAAAATAGAATATATATATTATCACTCAAAAAGAATTAAAGAATGAATAATATATATGTATGCTACGTGAGGTAATTAAAGACGAGGAAAGAAAGAATTCAATTGAGGTGTGAATTACAAAGCAAATTCCTAGAGTATTTATACATTACAAAATTGAGTGAAATGCGGCAAACACAAGGAAATCCAACAATAGCGGTGGAGAAGTGTAGGAACGTGAGCATGCATGCGAAATCATTGGAGGAATGGTCCAAGATTAATTTGAGCCACATATCAATATATCATATTCTAACAGTGGTGTATAAGTGTAGCGTGGTATTATTTACAGATAGTTCAACAGGGAGATAAAAGCTAAACAGTAAAGAAAATAAACCCAACAAATTTCAGAAAATTTCTACCAATTGAAGGAATTAGAATCTGATATCTGTGGGCTTAGAAATAAGAATCGTATTCTGGGAAATTATTATTGTGTTCTGGTGTTCTGATTCTATATATATATATATCCCTAAGAAGCAGAGATCGGAAGAGAAAATAGAGATTTTTCTTCTTTTTTTTTCTTCTTTTTCCCTGTTGATTTTATGGGTGTTTATGTGGTTTATAGATCGAGGACTCGAGGAGCAGAGGAGATGGCTGGAGTCATAAACACGGTTGGGCCTGCTTTTTAGGTGGGATACAAAAAGAGGCCGATTTTGAAAAGGTAACAAAGATGGGCTAAGTACTTTCATGGAATGCATGTTTGCTTAAAAACAAATGCATTCTGCGAATGCATGTTAGCTTTTCTTTAAAAAAAATAATTAAAAGGTAGAAAATGAGTGTAGGATACGTGTATGTGTACAGTATTGTAGTTTAAATGAAAAAAAGAAAAAAAGATGGTATATATATGTATAAGGAGAAAAAAAATAGTATTGTCCTCATTAAATGATTGTTAGTTAATTAGAATGTACCGCAGTGGGCGGCGCGGTGGGCGGCAGGGCGGTCGCACGGTGAGCAGCGGGTGAGTTTGGGGACTCTGGTAAGTTTTGGGATGAAGTTTTACCGTTTAGTATTGGGATGGAGTAAAATTAAGGTTGTTGGTCTTGGACCCACTATTTAAGTATTTTTATCCTAATATTTCAAAAAATAAATACATAATTACGTATTTATTATTTTGTATTTACATACGGTATTCTTTTCATATTCTCTAAATACAATGTACAGTATTTTAATTTGTAACAAATATTATAAAAGATAACAATGCATTCCGAAGATGCATGTTCAAAAAAGTAAACATGCATCCTACAGTGTAGTATTGCCCATATTTGTATCCCAATTATTTCCGTCCTATTTTTGTATCCCACCTAAAGAGTAGGCCCAACCGGCGAAACCACCCGAGATGGCTGCCTATAGGCAGTATCGTTTTAGGGGAAAACCAGTGGTGCCGGCGACGTGATGTTTAATTACACGTGTCCTCACCTGGAGAGCAAAGTATAAAATGTCATATTTGCCCTCACATTTAACAGCTGAGACGGAAAATCTTAACAGAAGGACTACCGTAGGTCGATTTCGAAATTCCGAGGATGACAGAGGGTCAATTTGAAAGTTTAGGACCATAGATGACGGTACCACTATACTCGAGGGACCTTGGCTGGTATTAACTCAATTATTATAATACAATTTGTTTATAGACACAAATACACAATTGGTATCGGTAAAATATTTTTTTTTCTTCACTTAAGATTTTATTATCTTTTGAGTGAGTGTAAACTATTTTGACAACGACTTTGAAAAGATATTACAATATTCAATTAAGCTTCGTTAACCGAATCAAACAAATAAAATGGGATGGAGGGACTAACATTTTTTATTATCGGATAATTCCCTATCCAAAAGTCATAAGTGTGTTCGAGGTAAAACTCTTGTCACATATCATAATTTTATTGGTGGAGGAAAAAAGAAAGAGTAAAATTAGTCTATTTTTTGTTTGAATAAAAAAGTAAATAAAATTAGTGAGAGTATGAATAATATTACTGTCTCCATATTCTATACTGTCATGATACATTTCTAAAAGAAGATTGCCAAACCATATAAAAACATAAATTATGACAACCATCTTTCATAGCTGAATAACCATCTAAACATGGTGCATTATATTCTATAAGCAAAAACCACTACACAAAAGCATGAAATATGCCCAAGTATCAGCCAAGAATCCATACTTGCCTATATAAACATATACAGATAGAGAAATTAAAGAAACTAAACTAGACTGCACTAAAGGAACACTTTCCCAGTTTTCTCAAAATTCCTACCAGATTTGAATGTGGATGGCTCTGCATCAACCAACATATTCACTACCTCCTTCATGCTTGGCCTTAGATTTGGGAGCTTAGTGGTGCACAGTGTTGCAATCCTCAGCACTTTGATCATCTCATCCTGGACAGCATCCTCAACACCAACCTTAGTGTCAAGAACTGTGATGACGTTTTCGCGGTTTTCGAGCTGAGTTGCAACCCAGTAAACTATGTCCTTTCCTTCTCCATAGGCATCCTCTATAGCGTGTCGTCCGGTCACCAGCTCCAGTAACACCACCCCGAAACTGTACACATCGCTCTTCTCACTCACTCGTAGAGTATATGCCATCTCTGCAGATAGACACATAGAAGTTTAGTCCAATACTGCAATGTAATGTATATGGACAGATGGACTAGTGGAAATAATTGAATGAGATTGTATAGATTGCATATTTATTGTTTATACGGAAAATAGTCAAATAGACCCCTTAACTTTATACCAACTTTTAAAAGTTGCAATTAAGATCATCAATATGTTATTTTAATGCATCCAAGCCAAACTAGTTATTGACCTGTTATAGCCCGTCATTAGGGTTCCAACGAGACTCCAGTTAGCTCTGACAAACAGTCACTGATTATCTTTGAAGAAGGCAACCAACAGGTCACCTTCTCCGGTGGAAAAGGCAACCAGTTTGTCGACTGGTCGCCTTCTTGAAAGGCAACCGGCGACTAACGATCAATTGCTAGAGCTAACTGGAGTCTCGCTGGAACCCTAATGACAGGCTATAACAAGTCAATAACCTTTTTTTTTTTTTTTTTGACTTGGAGGCATGAAAATAACATGTTGATGAGCTTAATTACAACTTTTAAAACTTTAGGAGTCTAATTGATTTTTGATATAAAGTTTAGGTCTATTTGAGCATTTTCCCTTACGTGTATATATATTGTGTTCAACAGAAATAACTATTTGTTGGAGCATACCTGGAGCCATGTAACCATGAGTGCCTGCAAAACAACTGAACTCTGATCCTCTTGGAGAAACTTCTGAGATCTTTGCAACACCAAAGTCAGAAACTTTTGCTTCATAGCTCTCATCAAGAAGAATGTTGGTCGATTTGATATCTCTGTGAATGATAGGCGGGGAGCAATCGTGGTGCAGATACGCGATTCCTTTAGCAGCCCCGAGAGCGATTTTGTACCTCAGATCCCAGTCCAGTTCTGGTTTACCACTTTTGATTTCATGGTGAAGTGCCTGGAAAAGATTACCATTTGGCATGTACTCAAAAACCAAGAAATTTGAGCCTTCCTTGATGAGACTGGCATAAAGTTTCACTATATTTCTGTGTCTGATACTTCCCAGAATTTCCATTTCTCTGCTCAGAAGTTTAACTCCATTTCCCTTCCAGAGCTTCTTTATAGCCACTGTGCCACACCCTTTCTTTAAGTCCAGTTTATACACTTTTCCTGTCCCTCCACTGCCAATCAAACTGTCCTCGTCCACATTGCATATTTCGTCTGCATCAAACTCGATTTGGTGGAAGCTTTCGAGCTTCCATTTTCGGTCCAGCCCCTTCGATTCTCCACAGCGTTTCTCAGTATCGGTCTCACTATACTTGTGGCTCCAATAACTTGCGACTAGTAAGCCACACAAGAGAACAGCCAAGGCAAATAGAACAATTAAGAGAACAGCCAATCTTTTCTTCATCGTTTCGTGGTGAGAGCCCTTTCCATCACAAGAGCTTAGCTCGGTGTTGAATTGGGCTTTGATGGTGTGATCAACACAGAGTTCTTTGTTCCCGAGAAACGCCTTGTCTCCGTGCATTGTTAGAAAATCATTTGACACTTCCCCAGACAGCTGATTGTTAGACAGATCGATTAACGAGAGCTTCAGATTGTCTAAGCCTCTCGGGATTAGGCCTGTCAGCTTGTTGCTGGAAAGATTCAGGGAATTCAGAGAGGCCATCGTTGTAATAGACTCAGGAATGCTACCACTAAGATGATTTGAAGCAAGGTTTAAGTCTGCGAGGCGTGAGCATTGACCAAACTCTGCTGGAATTGAGCCTGTAAACGAGTTTTTCTCGAAATGCAAGGACGATATCTGATTTAACAGCCCGAGTTCAGATGGCAATGGTCCCGAGAAATCGTTGTTATCCAAGTGAAGCCTCTGCAGCAGTGTGAGTTTGCCAAGTTCTCCCGGGAGCTCACTCGAGAACTTGTTGTTGGACAATATTAATTGTTCCAAGGTTGTAGCAGCCCCAATTCTTGGAGATATACCTCCAGTGAAACTATTATAACTGAAATCCATCATGTTCAGGCTTGGAAGTGCCCAAACCCCATCCGGGATTTTCCCCGAGAGTTGATTCTTTGTGACCCTCAGCCTCACTAAGCCCTTACAGGAGCCATAAGTGTCTGGAAATTCCCCAGAAAAGCTGTTTTCTACTGCAACCAACTGCTGCAAGTTCCCATTCTGGCACAAGTACTTCGGGAACGAACCAGAAAACTTATTCTCTGACAAGTCTATGGCATTCAATGGCGAAAACCTGCCAAGATTTTCTGGGATTTCTCCAGTAAAGCTATTCATGTAGATAGAAAAGGCAAAAAGATGCTCCATATCCCCAAAACCGGGAGGGAGTTCTCCCGAGAAGTTGTTCTTGAAGACATGAAAAACGGTTAAAAATCTCAGCTTTCCAATCCCTGGAGGGAGAGCCCCATACATTTTGTTGTTAGAAACATCAAATTGCTGCAGAAGGGTGAGCTCCGCGATTTCCAGAGGGAGTTCCCCGGTGAGATCATTTTCGTAGAGCTCAATTTGCAGCAGATTTCTCATCTTCCCAATCAACTTCGGGATATTTCCTGAAACCTGATTCCTGCAAATATCCAATGTCTGCAGTTTTTCTAGTCCAAAAATGGATTCTGGGATTTCCCCACTCAAATTGGAACCAGCTAGATAAAGCCATGTCAAGTTCTTCAAATTCCCAAGGCTCTCAGGAATCATTCCCTCATTGTAGCTGTTATCCCCAAGGCCTAGTCCAATCAAACCAGTCAGATTTCCAGGCCAAGTTGGAAAATCTCCAGAAAAGTAGTTGATGGACAAATCAAGAATCTCCAAGCCGGTCAGCTTGGATAAATCAGGTATGGTGCCACTCAAGCTATTCCCCGTCACATTCAAGACTCTAAGACCCGTAAAATTGGCTAATTCGCCCGGGAGAGCCCCAGACAATAAGTTCGAAGGTAGCACTATAGAAGCAAGGCTCTTGAGCAAAAAAATAGACGGAGATATCACCCCCGAAAGGTTCTTGGAGTCCAGGGAAATTCCTGTAACCAAACCAGTGTTTCGATCACAAGTAATTCCATAAAACCGACAGGGCGATTCTGTATCTTTCCAAGACTCCAAGTGATTCAGAGGATCAATAATCTGCCTTTTGAATTCAAGAAGGGCCTGAGTCTCTACATTGAGTGAACTGGACCTGGACGGAACGAAAAACAGAAACAGAAACACGAAAATGGAAAGAATCCCGAGGGGCTGCAGCTCAATGTTCCTGGCCATCGTGCAAGCTCAGCGGGGCAAAATGGTTATATCTCACACGGGGAAAACAAATTCAAAACCGAACAGGGGCTCCATTATTGCATTAGCTGAAACAATAAGATCAGCAATCAAAAACCAATCAGTAAAGTAAAGAATATAGTATTTGTGAAAATGAACAGATCTTTCTGGTAAACCCAAGTCTGCTTTTTTTGTTTTTTAATGATTCTATGAAAGCAATCTATACCTAATCAAATAATTGTCACATTTGTTAACCAATTTTGAATAGAAAAAATGAAGCACTTAGGAAGTTAGGCTTAGCTGTTTATGTAATGAAAAAGAAACAGAAGTTACTTACAAACACAAACAGACAAATGACTGCTTAAGATGCCTTTTTGGCTTTATTTGTTGATTCAGGATGAGATTATATCACAAAAACAATCTCACTTTAAAGCAACTCATCAATGCATCATTTCACCTACCCTTTACAAAAGTTACTTTCTTTTCCGTTTCCTTTTAAGTAAAACATGAAAACAATAGTGAATACAAGGCAACCTGGACTGGTTTACCTCTCAGCGGGGAGACCTATTGGTTTTCTTGATTTGAGCTGGTCAGCTACGGGCAACCTAGACTGGTTTACCTCTCAGCGGGGAGACCTATTGGCTTTCTGATCAACTGCGGGCAACCTAGACTGGTTTACCTCTCAGCGGGAATACCTATTGACTTTCTGATCAACTACGGACAACCTAGACTGGTTTACCTCAGTGTGATCCTTTGACGGCTAGGGTCATCTGACCTTATAGTTATATTAGTGGGCACTTTACCAACTACCCATGTTGGTTAAACTGAATAGTCTTTTACTGTCTGATACAAGAAAATTCACCATGTAGTTTGTGTTATGCATGATAGATCTCAGAATTTATTGTGCCTCAAGTACAGAAGTAATTACTCATTCCATTACTGAACAATCATTCTATACACATATTTGAATTTAACACACACAAAAAGAGCAAAGGAAGTTAGCAACATGGATCTACTTAATTACTGCTAGTGTTCTTCAAACTTCAGAGGACTCTCCATACAGTGGTAAAAGTAAAAAAGAAAAGAACTTTACTAAGTGATTAACTTGCCACTGCAACTATGCATCATAGAGTGGTGAAATTTTAAGAAGCAGATTCATTCTTCCCCACACACAAACACCCCACAATGACAAAGAGAAACTGAAGAAATATTAAACAGGAAATAGAAAAGTTACCTTAAATGGGTTTTCTTTCCCCCCCCCTTTTTTTTTTCTCCCTGCAAGAAGTCAAGGTGTCAAGCAGCTTTCTCCTTTGTTTTCCTCAAGGGCAAAATGAGAAACAAAAAAGAGAAGTGGTAGAGCTTGGAAGGAACTGAAAAGACTTGCAGAGTTTTCAGAAATCTTGGAATATGGAGAAGAGAAACTTCAAAAATAAAAAAGAAAGTACACTCCAATCCCGAGGATCTCACCGTCCTACTTAAAACTTTAACGAAAGAGGTTAATCGTAAGATGTGTCTATAAGATTAAAACGTTTTACGGAGATAATCTTCTTGATACATAGGGAAGAAAAGAAGATGTTTCTTCAGCTTCTGAGAGTAAAAAGTGAGATAGAGGAGGAAAGCAGTGCTACAAATCTTTATTCAAATGAGAATTGATTACAGAAAATGACAAAGGGAGAAGAACAGATAAGGAATAAGGAATAAGAAAGTAGTACTATACAGGTGTAAATTAAATCTTGATAATCTTATAAACTTTAATATACACCAGTACTCTAAAACACTTGTTATTTAATTTACAACTATTTATGTTACAAGGTTTGATAGATCATCATTAAAATTGGGAATGATGTGATGATGATCATGAAGGAAATGTTATTGATTTTATATCATGTGTTCAGTTCAGTTCACCCAATTAATTATATGCAAGAAGGTGACAAAAAATGCTAGCTGTGACCTATGTAGAATTATGTTGGGGACTATTGAATCAGCCTGCCAAAAAGGTGCAGTCTTTGATAGAGACACACCTCATCTCTTTGGTTTTCACTGTTATGAATGCTATGGGTTTATACTATTTCACCTATAAGAAATAGTGAAGTTCAATAATTGTTAGTTTTATTTTTTGTTGGTACATATGATGAAGATGGCTTGAAAGAATTCTAACTCAATTTGACTTAGGATTGAACATAAACTCTATTGTAATAGTTAGTGAGTAAAAATTTGACAAATTTCATGAATTGTTCAACAATATAACTACAAAAATTGTAAGAGCAACTTCAAAAATGTACTTTTTCTTTTATGATTTTTATGACATTTAGGTTCAAGTAGATGAGAGATTGCAACAAATAAGAATAAAGCTCAATAGTCTCTATAGGTGCGCCTAATAAAGTTGTATCTCTACATGTGCGCGTTAGGCAGCGCGTAACAAGTCTTTAATATTTTAATTTTTATTCTTTTACTTTTTGTATTTTTTTGTTCCTTTTTTCTCCTTCCCTCTCTTACACGACTCTTCAAAAATTGTGAAAAAATCAGCATGGATAAGCTTGCTCTAAATTCATTATTATTCTCTTAAAAGTTCAAATGCATTGAATTTTTTTTAAAAATATTATTTTTTATTTTAAATTTAATAGAGCGTGTCGGGCAATGTGCCACGTTATAAATTGTAAATGAATTGAGATGAGTAGAGTAGTGGCTGCTGTAGTGCAGTCCACTAGTGAATGCAATCAATCCAAAGATGTTGATTTTGTTTTTGAAGAATTTAATTATAATCTCAAATAAATGACAAAGCTTTCAAGCCGACTTTTACTCCTCAGTGTTCACACTTCAAATCAAAGAGCATTATATGGATTTTTTTTATTTTTTTTTGAGTACACATTATATGGAATTTATTTTTGTTAACTTTTATTTGTTGCCACATTTAATCCTTCTAACAAATTCTTCAGTAAAAATAATCGAAATATGTCACATTTCCAATTCAAAATCATACTAGCTTAAACTATAAATATAATGTTTTCTACGAGAAATGTGATCAAAATGACTAACAACAACAACAAAATGTCTTGTACTACTTAATGTAACACAAATAATACATGTAGACTAAATGTGAAAGTAATGTTATTGTCAAAAGTGAAAATCACTCATTTTGTATATATATATATATATATATATATATATATATATATATATATATATATATATATGATGACGGTTCAAAAGTGTAGTTGAGTTGGTGGAGTATGATTTTCATACCAGAAGGCTACGCTTTCAGTTATTGCCAATCTAGTGCGATTTACCTCTTTTGTGCGGTATACATCCTTGGATAATGTTAACAATTATAACTTTTCTCGTCACTAAGAAAAAAACGATGATGGATAATAACTTTATTTGTTCTTCACGACACAATAATAAAAAATATTCATATGATGTCATATGCATGTAAATCATGTGATTAAAGTCGTTTTGAAAATGATTTCATATTTTTCATTAATTTTTGTAACGATAAATCATGTGTCACACATGCATCTACATACGAACTACTTTACATCATAAATACGTGCAAATAAATTATATTCGAAGGATGATCGCAGTAATAATTTTTTGGCAACATCATTATAGTATATATTTATCATGCTTGTTAGTCGTTATACAAGATTATATTTCTTTGTGAAATTTAACAATGACATCATTAAACCACAATTTACTCGACAATTTTTATGTAGTTAAAAAAAAAAAGAAAATTAAGTAAATGATGACAAAAGGTGAAACTAAAGGAGGTGGAAAAAAAAAATTAGTGTATGTAATTGGGGTAGATTCTCTAGAAGAAAATGACATATATATATAATGGTGCAGGGGCCAAGGGGGCGATTGTACAATCTAGCTTTGGACCTACTAATATCAATTAGTGTATAGTGGTGGGCATTGTGCTATTGACCTCAGTCAACCCTATTAATTGTTTTGCTCCTGACTTCACTTTCACGCTGTTGCATATGATGTGATGCATGGGTCAAAATCGACCTAATTTAACTTTTTCAAAACAAGTTTTAAATAAGGTTTTGTTATCTACTAGATCAATGTATTTGTGTAAGATAAATATTTATTATTAAAAAATGTAAATTATACTCCGTATATGGAGTGAAACTTTGGTCACATATATGCATGCCATGATTTATTGATAGAAGAGAATAGAATAATAAAAACTACAAATTGCTCCTTTTTTTTTTTAGTACTACTGACTCTGTTACAATGTAGTATTTGTTCATAGCTACTTTCTCAACCTACTGAAGCACAAAGAGTCAAAGTTGCCTCCACTGAGGCTCGAACCCACTCCCATCATCCTGTATGAATGAAAATACGTACACTACATAAGCATGGAGTAAGAAATGAAGGTATGTGTAGTATTACTCTTAAAATATGCGTGTAAAAAGTATATACTAGTCTTAAGAATTATCAATATATATATTTTTATTTCTTTCAATCTATCTTATGCATATACTAAGCTACAACGATTTGTACAAATTAATGAAACTGTAATTTAGTTTTGGACTTTTTAGATTCAAAATTTTATCAAAAGTTTCATTAAATATATATGTGACATTTTGTTCCTAGCCAATAATTCAAAGAAGTTCTTTTTGGATTAAACACTAAAAACTCGTCATATCAACCATTTGGTGAAACTTGTGATCCATCAAATATTATCATTCAATTTTATACGAATTGGGAAGCATCAAGCTTTTTCAATTCTTTGGTTCTTAATGTACGTGCCTTTTCATTTGACACCTATGTCGCAACTATGTGGCTCTCCAGAAGATTAGAGAATCGAATCCCCGTGGTGGAGTATTGATTCTTTGGATTAAAACAGATGGAGAAAGTATATTGAACAGATACTATCTTGTGCTCAGTTGACACCTCTATGGCTTTCCTAACAGATACTACATTGTAATAGATAAAATATATTGAACAGTGTCTTTGCAGTGACATATTTTTGGTGGAATTGTATTTGTTAGAGATATAAATAAAAATGTGTACAAATTTTATCAATAAAGTACATGACATAGTAGAAATTTTATAAATTTATTAGTATCAACTCATGAAGTTAATAATTATCTTTGATTCTCATTTTGTAAACATAATACACCAATCAAATTGATCAATTAATAATAATATAAGAATAAAAAAAAAAAAGATTGTTTAAACACACACACACATACATATATCTACAGTAATTGTATTCTTTAAACTTTAAACGGGAGACTCGCAATATCTTGTATTAAGAAGACTTTGTGCGACAAGTTCGATTGACATGATATTGACAAGAATAAAACATGTAACTTTTTAAGTATAAAAATTATATATATTTCACCCACTCAGTCACTAGATAATGTAGTTTACTTATTACGGAGTATTATATTACAAGTGATGTTAGTGGTAGTGTGTTTGACCAACAAGGAATTGTTGAAATTGGTAGAATCATGAGCAACTACTTGGGTGAGTAGCTTCTAGAATGAATGAACAATTAACATAGAATAGGGATAAAATAAGACTATCTAGATTAGTCTAATTCTAACGTAAATATGGTCTTATATATATAATGCTTGTTATTCTTAGTTGACTAAGGACAACTACACTCTCTTTTAAAACTCACCTCTCGATATTTAGCTTTTGGTGTATGTGACATTATTGCTCAACTAATTAATTTGTATATTTAATTAATACAATAGATTTAAAAAACAAAACTTATAATAATAAGATCGACCAATAAATGAGAGATAATAATAAATATAACAAATTTAATAAGTACATAAGGCGATGAAAATTAAGATGTAAAATTTTTTTTAAAAAAAATATTTATTTTAAGCTAAAATAGTGGTATTTAAATGTTTTTTTTTAAGAAAAGAAAAAAGCATCTTGGATAGTTGAGGTGGTGACAAGACTAAACCTAGGTTATGTGATTCCAAATGTGAAAAATGGCATTTTTGGATGGAATTTCTGCCGATTAAGCTTCTCCAACAAGGTGAGGCTTCACCTTCTAGAATATTGCCACTATATCACTAATTTTGTATTTTCGTATTTTATTATTTTTTATCAAATATCTTGTTACTCCATTTTTAACTTATTCCTTGGAGATATACGCTTGCATTAAATTGACTTCATACTTATCTCCATTTTAATTTTTGTATGTATAATTAATTAACATTTTAAATTTATTACACTCTAAATAGTACCCCGTATATACTTATAACTTATTTCACGTGATCTGCATTAATTAAAAAACGTATATAAATAACAAGTTAGAAGAATTAATAAGTGCAGTGGAGTATCAATTCATTCATAGTGTCGAAGGATTTGATTATTGTATGTGTGGAACACATATAATATATATTTTATTGGATCCGATGCTAATTGTATAAAAAAAATTTGCAAGTATTTATCAAATGATATGTCATGTATGTATGTCATAAGCACTTGATATAATTGGAATTGAACAAAATCATATTGATATATTGAAAAGTCGTTGGTCCATATAGCATCGTCTAAGAAAATACTCCGTAATATATATCAACAAATTCACCAAATAAATATGTAGGCAATTTTAACAATAATTTTATATTCTCATTTTAGGATGTAAACTTTATAAATTTGGGACCTCGATACACTTGCACTACAAGAAAACAATAAAATGTAAAAATATTTAATAACGGATTAAATAACAAAAGTTTAAATACATATACATATTTCAATACTTTATCTAAAAAAAATTATTGATAAATTTAATACTTATAGATTTTAATAATTTATCTAATTCCTTTTATAAATGTAATGTTTTTTGGAATTCCGAATAAAAATATGTAAATGTATAAAGTCTATTTTATGTTGGATTGATGAGCTATATTTGTGGACATAGTGATAAATTCATTAATAATATTTTGACTAGCAGGTAGGTCCAGGCCACCAGAATGTCTCATTCTGAAAGAGAAATAAATAAACACAATAAGAGTATAAATTTTATTTTTATTTATTTACAAAGAAAATAATCAGTTATTTGGATTTGTCAGGCACGAATTTTGTTCTGCGGTCATACAAACAATCAGATGTGGTGGACTGGTGTCTGGTGGTCACTTTCTCAATCAATTCAGAAAAGTAATTTATCGATTAATATTGGATTATCTTTACTACAACTAGCTTGAAATAATAATAATAATAATAATAAATGTTTTGTCGTAACTAAATATCACAGTATTATGTACACATATTTTTAAAATATGAAAAAGACGAAGAAGTTTCTTCATTTCATCTCCGGGCCCGAGACACAAAAGTTTCTTACTGTACTCTGCGAAGACAAAGACGGGGTAGGGCGGGATTTTAAAAAAAAAAATTATTGAAATAAATTTTTAATAGAATGACCACTATGTCAAATAACCAAAGAAGCATGTCAAATTTGATCGAATTACATAATTTTAGATAGTTTATAGACTTAATTGTATTTTTTTTTTTTATATAGATGAGGTCCAATTACACTTCTGAATTTAGTTCAATAACTAATTTGAACATTTTTCTATAAATAAACTAAAATAAAAGTCTCGTGCCTAGCTTGGGGCCGGCCCAAAAGAGGCACAGGGTAGGCCCGACACAAAACTGGTCCAAGTAATTTACAATCAATCCCAGTCTATACTTGGTATTATTTAGTTATCATATTACTTTGATAAAAGATTAATAAAAAAAAAAAACTTAAAATCTTATCGAACATTGAATATAGTTGCATACAGTCTACTCCCCTAAGATCCCACCTTTTTGGTGAATAACCAAAAATTTCTTTTGTTTTATGCATGCAATTAATAAGTTTATGGCGAATACTACATCTTTTACTTCTGTAATTAACAATTTAATTATAGATGAATCAACAATATGAATTTGAAAGTTGACAGAATCAAAAGTGCAGCCAAAGGCTTTATCTTGTCTTAAAAAGGACTCCATAGTTTGCAACGAGATAAAATGTGAGTGTTTGAATATTAAGCTCAGTGTAAAATGAAAAGATAAATGATAGAAAAATTGAGTCAAAAACATTTACAGCCCGTTTGGTTCGCTGAAAAATATTTGAAGGAAATGAAATTCAAATTTCATGGAAAACAAATTAGCAGGAAAATAGATTCCATTGTTTGGTTGGTGGAAAATAAATTACTGGGAATATAAATGACATTGTTTGGTTAGGTTTGGAATGGTAAGGAATAATGAGTATAATGACATATTTAACACTACACAATAATAATAAAAGAGTAATTAATAAAGTAGGGTGATTTTTCAAAAAATAATAATAATAAAGTAGGGTGAGGGTAGAATTGTGATACTAGTTTTCCATGGAAAACAAAATACCTAAGATTTGCTAGGAAAACATTTTCCTCATTGTTAAGGAAAACTTTTTCCCATGGAATTTGTTTTCCATCCAACCAAACAACATAAAACACCATTTTCCCCCACTTTAAGGAAAACATTTTCCATGAAAAATGTTTTTCATCCAACCAAACACCCCCTTAGTGTTTTTTTTTTTGAATACTACTGACTCTATTACAATGCACTTAGGGCTGTTAACAAACCGAACATAAACGAACGGAGGTTGTTCGTGTTTGTTTGTTAAGGATTTTGGGTTGTTCGTGTTCGTGTTCGTTTGTTAAGCTTTTTGAAAATCCTGTTCGTGTTCGTTTGTTAAGCGTTCGTTAACGTTCGCGAACACGTTCACGAACATGTTCGTTAACGTTAACGAACACATTCACGAACTTGTTCACGAACGTTGACAAACACGTTCACAAACATGTTCATTTACGTTCATGAACACTTAATAACCAAACACCTGCACATGTTCGTGAACAAGAAAATAATCTACGTTTACGAACAATTATATATATATATATATATATATATATATATATATATATATATATATATATATATATATATATATATATATATATATATATATATATATATATATATATATATATATATATATAT